>NC_142401.1:21040353-21142853 GCF_059441095.1 Idiotropiscis lumnitzeri | reverse complement strand
TTATGGCAGTGAGTTGACTCGCCCAATAATAATATTTAAAATTAGGTAAGGATAGACCACCGTCAGCCCTTATTGAGAATAGTACTTTTTACCTTACTTGAGGCCTTTTATTTTGCCAAACAAACCTGGAGATGTTTGTCCAACACAGTAAAGGAAGGCATAGGAATCAACATGGGCGGAGCCTGAACTGAATACAGGAGTCTTGGCGATATGTTCATTTTGACTGCTTTATTCTGCCAAACAAAGACAGTGGGAGAACGACCCATCTTGTTAGGTCTTCTTTAATTTGTTTTACTTAATTATCGTGATTCAATTTAAACAGTTGTATCGTGTTTGGAGTAAGTATAGTCCCCAGGTACCGGACACCTTGTTGTGAGTGTTGAAATGTAACTATATTATTTGGCTGAGAGGGCCAGGATATATACACCGTTGCCTCAGATTTGTTCTCGTTAATTTTGTAACCAGAAATAGAACCACCTTCTTATTATTATTTATATTTTGACTGATTCATTTATAGCAAACAATATCGTTTTAGATTGTTTTGTTACCTGACGGCAAGTCTTTTGCCTTCTTCAGAGTGTCACATGATGGTGTCTTGTAACTCGTCTATATCAGTTGATGTTCCATGTCCGTTCACCCCTCCATGATGCTGCTGTGCTTGTTCTTTTATTGCTCTTAACCAAATACACCCGGAAAAAAAAATGCAACTCCAATTACGCAATTCCGTGCCAATCTTGCAATAAAACATACATTGGGGAGACAGGAAGGAGTTTAAACACAAGAAAAAAAGATAGCAAGACTGTGTGCGAGAGGGAGACAGCAATAAGTCAGGCAAGAGCAGCATCTTGGAGGGCTGAACGGACAGCGGGGTGTGACTTGCCTGTCATTTTTGACAGGTAAGTCATGCCCTCATGGAACATCAGCTGATAAAGACGAGTCACAGGACACAAACATGTGACAGTCTGAAGAAAGATGAAAGACTCGCCGAAACATGACAGGTAACAAAACAACCTAAAACGATATTGTCTGCTATAAATGAATCAGTCAAAATATTAAGAACCATAGGTTTGCAAAAACTTGATGAGTGCAGGGATGGAAGACATCGGCTCATGTAAGAATAATACAATATTATCCGCAAATAACGCTATTTTATGTTGATTTCCTTTTTTGTCCATTAGGCCATGTATTTGTGGATCTTGCCTTATGCCAGAGGCTCGATACTGAGATCAAACAGGACAGGGGATAGTGCATCTCCTTGTCTTGTCCCTCTTTGGAGTTTAAAGAATTTTGAGCAATATCCATTCTCATCTGACAAATTTTTCACCAAAACCCATGCCTCCTAGCGTCTGGATCTGATACACCCAGTCCACGCTGTCGAAGGCTTTCTCAGCATCTAGGCTGAGCAGCATAGACATTCTCTTTCTAGACAGGGCTAATAATTGTAGGTTTAGTGCCGTCCTGATATTATTGGTACTTTGACGTCCATTTATAAATCCAGTCAGGTCTGCTTTCACAAGGTTTTTAATACATTTCTGTATTCTGTTTGCCAAAATGCTGGTCAATAGTTTTAAATCTACACAGAGAGGACTTATAGGTTGATATCCTTCACAAAGAAGGGCATCCTTCCTTCCTTCCTTCCTTAACACTGTAAGTATCGCCTCTGAACATGTCCTAGGTGCATCTCCTGTTTACAGTGCATTTTTAAATGTTCTACACAGTAGTGGAGAGAGTTCATGTATGAACATCTTAGAATATTCCCCACTTAGGCCGTCGGCGCCTGGGGATTTGTTATTCTTTAAATTGACAATAGTTTCTCTTATCTCTATCGTTTTTGGCCTAACTAATTCACGTGACTTCATTTGTTAATTTGGTCAGCTAAAGTCGTGTAAAAAATGTTGCATCATTTCTATTTTATTGTGTATATTTTGGCTTTCATAAAGGCTTGTGTTAGAATAATATTAAGAGGTTATTATACATTTGCCGTGATGCAGCTTATTTTAATATGTAGTGCATATAACATGTTGCAGTTTAATAGAGTGAACTATGCTGAGTGTTTGCAGTGTGAGGGGTGATACAGGGAGACACCTCTACTGCAGAGAGGTGTCTGCAATTGGCGGGGCGGTGGCACTTCTTCAGAAGTGAGGATGAAGTAAACAACATCGTGAAGAGCCCTGATAAGTTGGCATCGAAGTAAACAACATCGTGAAGAGCCCTGATAAGTTGGCATCGAAGTCTGAAGCAAGCAACTGGGTCCTGATAAAGGATGTTGACAAAGTCAGCTGCGACCCATGGCGACACGCCAATGATAAACCGGACCAAACCAGCTTTTGAGAAGACGAACTGTACCACCCTTGAGTGTAATCTGATTTCTTGAAGTGTAATCTGATTCCCCGATGTTATAAAAGGGAATGTGTGAAAAGCATCGAGGAACAGGGGGAGATAAAGTTGTCAAATAAACTTTGTTAACCTTTCTGTCTCCACAAGAGCTGTTTGTCCTCTCCTTTTAGCTTACGAACACTATATGTCAAATTGGCGAACCTGACAGCTTGTATCATAGTTTGCAAATGCATCTGCAATCTCGTCTGGTTGCGATACTTTTTCTTTGGTCAGAGGATGCCTAATTGTTGGCGCGACACAACCTGATTGAGCCTTTCGCAACTGAAAGGCAAGGACAAGGTCAACTTGCTCTGTTGCCCATTTCATAATATTTTCTGTTTCTGTAAATCTAAGCGCCCCTTCTGCTTTGTTTTAATAAATAGTGTATCTAATTCCTGTTTGGCTTCCCAAAATAGTTTAAATGTGTTTTTGTCCCTATTTTGTTCAAGCATAGTTACTTATCAGGTATAAAATGTCCAATAACAATTACTTGTTGCATTTTTGTGAAATTAGGGAAAGTGTAATGTTTTTTTTTTCTTTTTTTCCTACCACAGCAACTTGCAATAGTTGATTTCTTTTTTTTTTTTATTCTGATTATTATTCTGATTCTCAGGGTACCAATGAAATTCTGAGAATGTACATCGCTCTTACTGGAATGCAACATGCTGGCAAAATCCTCACAAGAAAAATAAAGTAAGTGGAAAAGTGACTAAATTGATTGCACTTTCATTTGATTCATTGTTACTGTTTAAAAAAAAGTTTTTCAATCTGCTGTACATTCGGAAGAGAGATTTTTTTATTTATTTTTTTTTCAATGGTGTGGCTGGAAAGACTCCCTTGTCTGTGTATTAGAGCAGTGGTCCCCAACCATTTTGCTGCCGCGGATCGCTTCATACAACCAAATAATTTTCATGAACCAGGTACTGGCAGCAAAGTGTAACGAGCGGTGGGTGGGGATGGGGGGCACTTGCTGAGGAGCAAGAGACGGGGATCTCGTGCAGGGGCTAGACGCCAGTCAAGGAGGAGACGATACCACCCCGTCCTCCCGTCCGTTATTATGGGGAATGTTAGATCCCTTTTGAATAAAATGGACGAGTTAACGGCGCTAATCCGGCACGAGAGGAACTTCCGGGAAGCTAGCTTGCTGATGTTTCACGATGTACATTCAATAAATATCATGATTATAGTCGTGGCTAACAGAGCAAACGCCGGACGCCGTCGTGGAATTGGACGACTTCCAAATCCTATGTACGGACAGGACACTGGAGAGTGGTAAGAACAATAAACCCTGGATCACACCGGACACTAAAGCTCTCCTGAAGGAGAAAAAGGGCTTTTGTGTCAAGCGACAAGGCGGCGCTGAAGAGAGTGAAACGCCAGCTGTGAAAGAGGATCAGAGAGGGGAAAAAGTCCTATAGGATGAGGATGGAGGAACAGCCGCCAATCTTCAGTGGGCAAATGAGTTGAACCTTATTTTTCAATAGGTTCGATCAGATGCCTGCCCCCGCTCAGTCTCCCCTGCTGCAGCCCCCGCCAAGCCCCTCCTGCTGCGAACGAACACATCTGTGTGGAATCATCCGGGTACATGTTCAACCTGAGTTTGAAGCTGATCAGAGTCCCCCAGCTGTCGAAAACCTCCTGCCTGGTTCCGGTACCAAAGTTCGCCAACTTCAGACCAGTGGCGCTGACGTCTGATCTGATGAAGATCCTGTAGAGATTGGTCCTTGTCCATCTGCGCCACTTGCTGCGCTCCTCAATGGACCCACTCCAATTCGCATACCAGCCTGGCATCAGTGTGGATGATGCCATCATCTACCTGTGCCACACTTCACTCTCCCACCTGGAGAAGGCGGGGAGCACTGTGAAGATCATGATTTCGGCAGTGCTTTCACCACCATCCAGCCCACCCTATTGGGAGACCAGCTGGAGCAGACGAGAGTGGCCCAACACCTCATCACATGGATCCACAACTACCTCACAAACCGGGCACAGTACATGAGAACACAGGACTGTGTGTCTGACGTGCTCCTCTGCAGCACGGGGGCACCGCAGGGAACTGTTCTGGCTCCCTTCATGTACACTTCGGACTCCAAACACAACACCCCTACCTGTCACTTGCAGAAGTTATCTGACGACTCTGCGATTGTCGGCCTCATCACTGACGGAGACGATCAGGAGTTCACAGAACTTACTCAGGGTTTTGTGGACTGGTGTCAACAGAATCGTAAGAGCTGATGGTGGATTTCTGCAAGCGTCTGCACTCTCCACCTAGACCAGTGAATATCCATGGTACAGACATTGAGAGGGTCTCAACTTACAAGTACCTGGGTAGTCACCTGAACAATAAACTGGACTGGAGCAACAACACAGATGGTCTCTATAGGAAGGGTCAGAGCAGACTCAGCATGCTGAGGTCCTTTGGCGTACAGGGGATACTCCTCAGGAACTTCTATGACTCGGTGTTTGCATCGATCATTTTCTATGGAGTGCTCTCCTGGGTAGGCGGCATCGCGGGCCGGGACAAAAAGAGGCTGGATAAACTGGTGAGGAGGGCCAGCACTGTCCTGGGTTGTTCCCTGGACTCTGTGGACTCAGTGGGGGGCAGGAGGATGATGGTGAAACTATCATCAATGCTGGACAACCCAGCCCACCACCTCAATGAATCTCTTACAGGACTCCACAGCTCCTTCAGTGATAGACGATTCCACCCTCGCTGTGCGAAGGGGAGATTTCGCCGCTCCTTCCTGTCGGCTGCTGTCAGACTGTTTAACAAGAACATTTGCTCATCTCTAAAAATAGGCGGGCATTAAGTGCAATTGTGCAGTCCTAGGATGCAATGCACACTACTACTGTACTTTTAGTCAATGGTGTACTTATATTGACCGATGCTATATTTTGTTTACAATACAACACAATACAACTTTATTTATAATAGCTCATTTCACAACCTTTGCAGTCTTCTTTTCATTGCAGTACTTTTATAATTCGCAGTATTTTTATCATTGCAGCATTTTTTTACCATTGCAGCATTTTTATTTATTTCCCCCCTGTTCCATTGACAGTCAATCGGAGTGTTTCCTTACACTTGTATATGTTGTGGGATGTGTGTCTATTAGAATCAGAATGCCCTATATTGTCATTGTACTGAGTGTGCAACGAGATGAGAGAGCTCCCTGCTCCAGTGCAATACAACAATAATTTAATTATATATATAAAATAGATTAATTAAAGATTAAATAATTAAACAGAAAATACATACGAAATTGGAAAAATAAAAGCACATTGTGTCGCTGTTCTGCAAGGTAAGGGTAGGATTGTGTGAGAGTTAAGCATGGAGATGGCTCTCGGGAAGAAACTGTTTTTCTGTGTGTGACGGAGCTGCTCCGTCAATCAGGACGGTACAGCATGGTCCCGGGGACGAAATTGCGCACACGCATGCACCGCACATTCCCATACTGATGCATTCAATTCCATCGCGTTTAATACATACGCACCCACCTGGCACCACATCAATACCACGTCAGTCACAGTTTTAATAGTGCGACCGAGGGTGCACACTTGGTAGTTTTATTATGAATAGAAGCATACATGGACACACACACGCGCGCATGTTCAATTTAACACTCACCAGTCACGAGACGCGGCAGATAACAGACACAACATGACACAACATAGAGGAAGACCAAACAGCGGGGGAGCTTCCGCGTTTCTTAAATATGTTTGTTTCGCGCAACAATTATGTCAGCTGATGCCCAAGGGAATGGGCAAATCATATATAGAGTGAGTGGTTTGGAAAGCGAGATGAGAGGTCCTGCAGTGAAGGTAGTACTGGAGAGCGAGACAGTGACGCAATTTGCAACGTAGCGGACATGGTAGTTGTGGTTGAACTCCATTCAGTGGTTTTGTAAATATATAGATAGACACCCTTATTTTTGTAAATTACTATATTGTCACTTTTTCTGGGTTTTTGGACTTTTTGGGGACTTTTCACTGTGTTGCACTTTGGAAGTGCTGCACAATAAACATCACTGTTGCACATATTCTGGCTACGCCATTTGTTTTGGAGGAGGTCTAAAAGAAACCCGCGACACTATGTGGGACTAATAAAGGACATCTTCATCTTTATTTTTATCGCGACTCATTCTAAACTGTCACACACACACACACACGACCACCCTTACCCTGCAGAACAGCAACGTGATGTGTTTTTATATATCCTATTCAGTATTATTTTCCATTGCACTAACTATTCTCTAATTTATATATTTATCTGAATTATTGTTGTATTGCACTGGAGAGGGGAGCTCTCTAATCTCGTTGCACACTTGAGTACAATGACATTAAAGGGATTTCTGATTCTGATTCTGATTTGCTAGCTTGTGTGTTTAATATTAGTGTGATATGACTGAGACGAATAGCATCTTGACATGCGTCAACTGGAACACTTTATTTCTTTTTAATTATTAGGGCCCGAGCAATGACCGCAGCGAGGTCCCTATATTTTTGGGAGAAATTATTATTATTATTATTCTGATTATTATTATTATTATTATTATTAGGGCCCGAGCAGCGACTGCTGCGAGGTCCCTATTGTTTTTGTTCAAATTATTTTTGTTTTTGTTATTGTTATTATTATTATTATTATTAGGGCCCGAGCAGCGACCGCTGCAATGTCTCTATTGTTTTTGGAGAAAATATTATTATTATTATTAATATTAGGGCCCAAGCAGCGACCGCTGCTGGGTCCTTATTGTTTTTCTAGAAATTGTTATTATCAATAGGGCCCAAGCAGCGACCGCTGCTACGTCTTACTGTTTTTGTCGAAGTTATTATTATTAGGGCCCCAGCAGCGACCGATGCGATGTCCCTATTGTTTT
Source organism: Idiotropiscis lumnitzeri (assembly GCF_059441095.1). Taxonomy (NCBI): domain Eukaryota; kingdom Metazoa; phylum Chordata; class Actinopteri; order Syngnathiformes; family Syngnathidae; genus Idiotropiscis; species Idiotropiscis lumnitzeri. The sequence goes on along the minus strand of NC_142401.1, from coordinate 21,135,600 downwards.
TGTAGAAATTATTAGTATTAATATTTGGGCCCGAGCAGCGACTGCTGCGATGTCCCTATTGTTTTTGTAGAATTTATTTGTTTTCTGTGTTCTCCGCATTCGATCGCATTTTTGACTCCCTGAACAGGCTCGAAAACTCACCAAACTTTGCAGTCTCATCGGGCCTGGCAAAGATTTTTTTATATTTTATCGTCGGCGTAAACGGCGCCAACAAAATGGCTCTCTAGCGCCTCCTAGAGTGGCAAAATAAAAAAAAATCCCGGCCCGTTTGACCTTGGCTTTCGAAAGGTGGCAGGCAGGTGTAGCACCCCGAGATGTACATAAAAAGTCTATTGCAGCCATACTCTAAAGTAGGGCTGGGCGATAAACCGAAAATTTACTGTTACAGAAATTTATTACAATGACCGAAATCATTTTGCCCATGTCGGTAAATTCGGTGTTAAAAAAAAAAAGAAAAGCCTTTTCTGTCTGCGGCAATGTTCATGCCCCTTTAAGACCGCAACAGCGCCTCTAGTCACGTGACTCTACCAGTCTGCTCGAGAAAGAAAACAGATGTCGCTGTCGTAGCTGGGATTCAAATCCAGAAGCTTTTTCACCACCCACAACACAACCATGCTGTGCTGAAAGTTCAAAGTGAGAAGCAAGGTTCGACAAGTGACAACTGCCCATTAACGGAGGCAACACTATACGAGAGAACGTCTCAGAGGTGGACGCGATAGCCTAGCACATAGCTAAAGATAAAGCTCCTCTAGTTACAGTGGCGCGCACAGGATTTAAACGCTTCATGAAAGCCGTATTTCCCGATATGGATCCATCGGGCCGGGAGCTTAGACATGTCAAGCATTTTGCATCTACACGCAACATGGATCCCGGATTGAGCCTGACTGTGCATTACATTGATGACAAGTGGCGACTGCGCACCAGAGTACTCGAGACGGCACATTTCCCCCGATGATGCACACTTGTTTATTTGGCTTACATTGACATTTTCTTTCATTTTATTTAGCATTTTTTATTTGGCATTATTTACATCATGACAGCATCTTGGCGCAATCTATTTGCAGAAAAAGATTTAGCAAGAGGTACCCTTTTTCTTTGTGACATTGTTAAAGTCATGCAAAGCAAGCTATTTGGAATGTTTATACAAATGATTTTTGTACTTTTGTTTTTCATTGAAAGTAACGTGTACCAGTTGGTCAATTAAAAAAAACCAGTCAATATGCATTTCCTGCATTTATTTAGATTTTAGTCCAGGGGTGGGGGGGGGGGTGATTTATCGTGCATTTATCGTTATCGAGGTAAAATTCCTCAATTTCTCGCGATATTGATTTGAGGTCATATCGCCCAGCCCTACTCTAAAGCACATGTGTCAAACTCAAGGCCCGGGGGCCAGATCTGGCCCGCAACCTCATTTTATGTGGCCCGCAAAGGGCAAATCATCTGCATCAACTTCCTGTTTCTAGCATATTTTCTTCACTTTTAACAACACTGAGATATGAGATATTGCCATTTATTTGTTACCAATCCTCCCTTTTAAAATAAATTGAAAAATTGTTGAACAATTACTTACTAGCTTCTGATTTCAAAACTGGCTTTCCAATCAATTTATATGGGTTCACAGTCATACCGGCCCTCTGAGGGAAACCACAACTACGATGTGGCCTGTCCACAAAAATGAGTTTGACACCCCTGCTCAAAGTGTACAGGAAGTGAGTTTTGAATTTTTGAATGTCCAATGTTGGCCCATTTTTGCAGGGCTTCAAAGTTTGCGTTTCATATTTCCTTCACCACAAATGATAAAATGCTTAATAACTCTGTGACGGAGCAGCTCCGTCAATAAGGACGGTACAGCATGGTCCCGGTGACGCAATTGCGCGCATGCATGCACCGCACATTCCCATACTGATGCATTCATTTCCATCCCGTTTAATACTGGCACCACATCAATACTATGTCAGTCACAGTTTTAATAGGGCGACCGAGGGTGCCCACTTGGTAGTTTTATTATGGATGGAAGCAATCAAGGACTCACACACGCGCGCACGTTCAAGTTAACACTCAACAGTCACGAGACGTGGCAGACAACAGACACGACATGACACGACATAGAGGAAGACCAAACAGAGGGGGAGCTTCCGCATTTCTTAAATATGTTTGTTTTGGGCGACAATTATGTCAGGTGATGCCCAAGGGGAGGGGCAAAGCGTATATAGAGGGGGTTGTTTGTGAAAGAAGGGAGAGAGGAGGAGCGGTGCTGCAGTGAAGGTAGTGCTGGAAAGCCAGACAGTGACGCATTTTGCAACGTAGCTGACATGTTAGTTGTGGTTGAACTCCATTCAGTGGTTTTGTCAATATATAGATAGACACCCTTATTTTTGTAAATTACTATATTTTCACTTTTTTTGGGTTTTTTTACTTTTTGAGGACTTTTCACTGTGTTGCACTTTGGAAGGGCTGCACAATAAACATCACAGTTGCACATATTCTGGCTACGCCATTTATTTTGGAGGAGGTTGAAAAGGAACCCGCGACAAATTCCAATGCACGAGCTCCAAAAAATCCCAAACTTCACCTGTACATAAAGAGTCCCCACCTGAAGACATCTATATGTTAATATTCTGCTATACAAACAGCATTTTAACATACTGCACGGAGCCCATTTAACAAATCTGACAAATTTGTCAGAACAGCCTCAAGACGTTGATCTTAGTCTATGCCGAATTTTGTGACATTTTGGCGAAGGGCGTGGCCATTACGGTGTCGCAAAGTCAGATTTTTCTCTTTGACAACAAAAGCTCCTGTAACATCACTCGGATCATCCTTGAAATTTTTCACATTTGAGGATAATCCAACCCTGAAGACATCTACAAACGTATTTTTCATCGTAGTGGTAGCGCCACCTACTGGTTAAAGAAAATACATGTTATTTTCGTTGATGTTTTTCTCAGAGAAGGTCACCGAGGTCTACCTCATATTTGCTCGGATGAATAGAATAGAAATCCCTTTATTGTCATTGTACTCAAGTGTGCAACGAGATTAGACATTAGATATGAGTGTTTAGGCCTTCAGGATTTCACAATACGAAATTAGTCATTTTTTGTGAAAAGCTGTGGGCGTGGCTTTGCTCAGTTCGCCAAGAAAACAACGCTTACTTTCGCCCATTTTTGCACATTTACAGGGGTCATTCATTTTCACCCTGATCCTAGAGGGTTCATCCAGTTGCCTTTACATTCTGGCTGTACCATCTTAAGCCCTGGAACAAACACCGGGACCAAATTTTTTAGTTTCCGAAATACTATTTGACGGGGGTGGGACTTTAGAGTGAAATGTGAAGGAGGTAGATAATGGCATCATCCATACTGAATCGAGGGTGCGATGCGAACTGAAGTGGATGCTTTGAGGAGCTCATCATTGGACGAGCACCAATCTCTCCAGGGCCTTCATCAGATGAGAGGTCAGCGTCAGACCAGCTACATCGGATGAGGGAGGGTCTTTGGTACCAGAACCAGGCAGGATGTTTTCCACAGCTGGGGGACTCAGCCCAGCTCCAAGCTCAGTTTGAACATGTGCTGGACGATTCCATACAGCTGGGCTGCGCAAGATTTGCGGAGCTGGGAGCTCATCCCATCTGGACCTGCTGCCTTCCTCGCCTTCATCCTCCGCAGCTGGTTCTTCACCTGAGATGTTGTGAGGCTGAGCAGGAGGAAGTGGCAGGGTTCGCGGTTAACCACTTCCCGATTGGCCGGGGCAAGTGAAATTTGACCACGGGCAAGGTAAAATTATGGGCAACTTGCCCGACCGGGCAAGCATTTTTTAAAGCAGCCAAATATCTTTAATTTCGACGAAAACGGTGGTGTGATCTGTTTGTGTGCACTGTATGGTGATGGTTTTACCCAAACACCCCCTTATGTTGTGGTATGGTCCATTGGCCTTATCGGGGGCAATGAGCGGGCGCTACGGGGATCAGTTAGTTCAGTGAATGTCGAGTTATAGTGGACGTCAATAAATCCCGCAGTATTGGAACTCGCTGTAGTAGCATCCTCTTTTGAAGTTTGAAAAACACAACAAAGACCTACGATATTTTGGCCGAAAATTGACAGCCGGAAGTTTTCTTACCTTCTGCGCATGTTTACAAGTGGCGACGAGTTCGTTCAAATCCGAACATTTCGATTCCTCTGACATGACTAAAATAGATCGAATATTTTTAAGTAGACAATTCAGTTGTGTGTAAGGAAGGGAGTAATATTTGATTATTGGCTGTTAATTCATTAGCTCCATGATGTGACCTGACATAGTGTCAGTGACTGTGTTCTGTTTATGCTATGAAACCTATGGAGGCAACACCACAGGCACTGGTCTTAAAGGAATACACAAATTTCCCACACTCATAATTTACTCATGTGATTCCTCAATTAATAGGCTCTCCTGGATTTAAAATTGATAATCTGGATTGCTGTAATATCATTTTCCCAATTTAACATGCAGATTTGTTAATTATTAAAACAACAATTAACATTTTCAATAACTGCACAGGATGATACATGCTGTTGTGAGTAGGGTTTCATGGTTGATGATGAAAACAAGATTAATTTATGCTTATCAGATTATGTTTATTTACATTTGTGGCGCACATTTTACAAATTTTACAACCATAAACATTTTATTCTTAGAGAAAAAAAAGTGTCACTTGCCCAAGTCGGGCAAGTAATTTGGCCACTCGGGCAAGGCAAGTTTTAGTGTCACTTGCCCTATGGGCAAGCAGTTTTTAAAGTTAACCGCGAACCCTGAAGTGGTGATTGTCTGAAGTGGCTGGGAACTGGTTACCAGGGCATCTGATCAAGCCTATTGAAAAATAGGTTCAACTCATTTGCCCACTGAAGGGTTGTCCGTGGCCGGAGATGGTCTTCAGGCCCCTCCAGACATCCCTGGCATATTTCTGTTGCAGCTGTTCCTTCATCCTCATCCTCTAGGACTTTTTCCCTTCTCTTATCCTCCTTCTCAGCTGGCGCTGCACTCTCTTCAGCTCCTCCATGTTGCCTGAAACAAAAGCCCTGTTTTCCTCCTTAAGAAGTGCTTTAGTGTCCGGTGTGATCCAGGGTTTATTGTTGGAGAATCGTCCTACTGTCCTGGTGGGTATGATGTTCTCCATGCATTAATTCGCCTGTAATAGTGTCTGTTACACCATTAATGTCCTCCCCGTGGGCTTCGCTGAATACTTCCCACACAATTATATCAAAACAGTCTTTTAAGGCCTTCTCGCATTCTCTGAACTGTGCTAGTCACAGCTGACTGCCTGCGGACCAGAGGTTTGTACACAGGCAGGCGAGCCACCAAGTTGTGATCAGCCTTGCCCAGCGGGGGGAAGGACAGTGATGTGTACGCCTCCTTGGTGTTGGCATAGAAAAGGTCCAATATTTCATTGTTTCTGGTGTGGGAGGTGACAAATTGTGTGAATGAAGGCAGAGAGGCGTGAGGAGAGGCATGATTGAAGTCAACAGAGATGAGGAGCAGGGAGTTTGGGGGCTGTGTGTATAGCCTGCTCAAAGCTGCAGTCAGTACGTCACAGGCTGACTTACTGTTATCAGAGGGAGGTACGTACACCGCCACCACGATCACATGACTGAACTCCCGCAGGATGTAGTACATCTCATACTAACAGCTAGCAGCTCAATGTCCCGACTGCAGAGCTGCTCCTTAACAGTGATCTGCCCTAGGTTGAACCATCTATCATTCACAAACACGGCCAGCCCTCCTCCTTTTCCTCTTACCACTGTCCACACATAGGATTTGGAAGCCGTCCAATTCCATGACGCCGTCTGGCTAGCCTCCTGGAAGTTGGGTTAGCGCTATTAGCTCGTCCATCTTATTGGGATTAGATCTAACATTCCCCATAATAACGGACTGGAGGACGGGGTTGTATCGTCTCCTCCTTGCCTCCTTGCCTGCCATTTAACCCCCGCACGACATCCCTCTCTTCCTCCTCAGCTAACGGGGGATAAAGCATGGCGTGCTAACAGCTGATCGCGCGAATACACGATCGATCTGTAGCTCCGAGTTACGTCTCCGGACATGGTCCCGCAAAAAATAGCCACCAGCCGCAGCAAAACAAACCGCTATTTGGATGACCATTGCTTTTATGAGGTAAAATAAATAAGTTCAAACAAGGTAAAAACTCATGAAAAATGCTTAACGGTGAGCCAGAGCTGCTGAAACAGGCTACCACTTGCGCAGCGCCGTCGCTGAAAATAACTTGACAGCTTGCAATTGGAATTTTCTTCCTTTCCCCCTGGACAACGTCATAGAGCTGGTTGGCAGATATGACAAAATCTTCTGAACATACCGTACAACACTCCACAGGATAATGGCTCAAAATCTTTCAGGGACATTTGAAAATAAGGCCTTTGCTCTCTTTCATCGCAAGGGAGAGAAAAGGTATAAATTTTGTTTGTCGATATATGCTTTGTTCTCTGTCAGAAATATTTATGTTTTGCTTCCAGGGAAATGAAGAAAGGAAATATCGGTCTAGCTTTGGGAATGATTGGCAAAAAGTTGAAGAACTCCATTGGAAATGTGTCAGACTTGGCACTTTCGGGAAAGAATGGAATGGTTCATCCGAATTTAACTGTAGGAACTTTTTTATAATCAAGAAATGTGATTCACGTTTTGGTTTTTAACTTTCTGCAGTTTCTTCTTGCAGGAAAGTGCACAGAAGTTTGAACAGAATGTTCATCTTTTTGGATCAACTGTGGAGAGCCTATTGTACAGCTATGGAAAGGTAACCTTTTCCTTGTCGGTCGATTAATTATTTTTTTTAAACACAAATTAATGATACTAACATATAAAAGCCCCTTTCCACCAACAAGCCTAGGAACATTTCCTGTTAAAATAAGTTCTTGAGAACAAATGTTCTTATGGCCCAGGTGGTTTGCATCTCCAACTCATAGTTCTTGGTAAATCATGGAAATGAGACTGATGACGTGTCAGTGTGAGGTGTTGTGTTAATTTGTTACTCATTACTGACACCCTTTGGGTCTTAAACATCATTACTGTTAGATTCAGCGAACTTTAATATTGTACATCTTAATACAATACAATACAACTTTATTTATACAGCACATTTTACAACAGCTGGAGCTGTAACAAAGCGCTTTCCATCTGGTGTAATATTAATTAGGGAAATTAGAACACAAATTAAAACACTTAATCTAAGTTCAATACATTTTGGATAACTTTATAATATACAGTAAGTATTCAAATGTGTCAAAAAGAAAATCAGACTGAAACAATGCTTCTATTTACATTTTTTAATTACTCTTTAGATAAACCAGTTGGTCGACATCCCTGGTAAGACATCAGCGCCACCAAACGGCCCTGGGCAAACGACATGCTCAAGTAAATGTTTCTGGTGGAAACAAAAGGCTGACTAAGTTTACCTGGGTAAATTGAAAAGTTCCTGGAAAGGTTCCTGCGGTGGAAAAGGGGCTATAGAGACATGACACCATAAAACAATAGAACGTCGGTCTCATGTTGAGACAAAAGTAAAAAAATAAAAATGTATTTTCAAATGCGTTTTCAAAATGGTGCGAGAAAAGGCATTTTGCATTGAAAAGCAGGGGGAGGGTAGTTGCAAAGACTGTTCATTCATTATTAACATGATACACTTTTCCAGCACTTATCCCCCCTATCCCAATGAGCAGAAAACAGTTGTGAACATTGATAATGTTTTATTTGTCATATAACTGGATCCCGCCTCATTCATTGGTGACATTTTTTTTTACCTTTGTGCAACTGGTATGAACGTAAAGTGGCATCGTAGTAGTTCTGTCTACTAAGGCCAGCGTAGCACAAGTGGTATTTTCTTCCAGAGCTGTGATCCATTTGTTTGCCAGTTTTGTGAGGTCAGGCAATTTGTCAGCCAGGCCCACCATGCCATAGAAACACCATGGTATGTAGTGACGAGGCCTTTTGTCACCAGAGGGCACTGACTAAAGCCAACATCTTTGTTGGGATCATCTAATGCAGGTGCCCACTCACTTTCTGATCGTACATCTTTCCATTGCGCAGCATCCCTTGGGTTTCATGCTGGTCAAGGGCCCCAGTCCTCCTTCTAGGATTTACTATTGCTGGAATGTTTCTTTGGGTCACTTTGCTTAGTCCTGTCCTCAATCACTGTAATAAAGATAAAGATGTCCTTTATTAGTCCCACAATGGGGAAATTTGAGGTGTTACAGCAGCAAAGATATAGATCACACAGAGTCGGCGGCCTAATGTAGCCGTTAATGTATAACATTAGCAGCAGACATTCATAATAAGCATGCAAATATACACAGTATAAACGTATCTAAGTGTAAGGAAACACTCCTAATGCCTGTCCATTATACAGAGGGGGAAACGCTGTAATGATAAAAACTACTGAATGATTGAAAATACTGCAATGATAAAAATATTGCAATGATAAAAGTACTGTAATGGTAAGAGTACTGAAATGATAGAAAAGTACTGCATGAGAGGAAATACTGCAATGATAAAAGTACTGTAATGGTAAAAAGTACTGCAATGATAAAATATACTGACTGCAATGGTGAAAGTACTGTAATAGTAAAAGTACTGCAACGATAGAAAAATACTGCAATGATAAAAGTACTGCAATGATAAAAGTACTGTAATGGTAAAAAGTACTGCAATGATAAAATATACTGCAATGGTGAAAGTACTGTAATAGTGAAAGTACTGCAACAATAGAAAAATACTGCAATGATAAAAGTACTGCAATGATAAAAGTACTGTAATAGTGAATGTCCTGCAATGGTAGAAATGCTGCAGTGATAGAAGTACTGTTATAAGAATACTGTAATGGTAAACAAAATACATCATTGGTCAATATTGAAGTACACCATTGGCTGAAAGTACAGTAGTAGTGTATATTGAATCCTAGGACTGCACAATTGCACTAATGCCCTCCCGTTTGTAGGCCTGACCCAATGTTAAAAAGTCTGACAGCAGTCGGCAGGAAGGAGCGGCGAAATCTCTCTTTGGTACAGCGAGGGTGTAACAGTCTATCACTGAAGGAGCTGTGGAGTGTTCTCAGAGTGTCATTGAGTGGGTGGGCTGGGTTAGGGTTAGGGTTAGCAGCCCCGGACAGAGCTGGCCCTCCTCACTAGTTTGTCCAGTCTCTTTTTGTCCCGGCCCGAGATGCCTCCTGCCCAGGAGACCACTCCATAGAAGATGACTGATGAAACCACCGAGTCATAGAAGTTCCTGAGGAGTGTTCCCCAAACGCCAAAGGACCTCAGCCTCCTGAGTAGGAAGAGTCTGCTCTGACCCTTCCTATAGAGAGCGTCTGTGTTGTCGCTCCAGTCCAGTTTATTGTTCAGATGAACACCCAGGTACTTTTAAGCTGAGACCCTCTCAACGTCTGTTCCCTGGATATTCACTGGTGCAGGTGGAGAGTGCCGACGCTTGCGGAAATCCACCACCAGCTCTTTGGATTTCCCAGCGTTGATTTGGAGGCGGTTCTGCTGACACCAGTCCACGAACCCCTGCGTAACCCCTCTGTACTCCCGATCGTCACCGTCAGTGATGAGGCCGACAATCGCAGAGTCATCAGAGAACTTCTGCAGGTGACAGGTTGTGGAATTGTATTTGTAGTCCGAGGTGTAGTGGGTGAACAGGAAGGGAGCCAGAACAGTTCCCTGCGGCGCTCCCGTGCTGCAGAGGAGCACGTCAGACACACAGTCCTGTGTCCTCACGTACTGTGGCCGGTTTGTGAGGTTGTCGTGGATCCATGTGATGAGGTGGTGGGCCACTCCCGCCTGCTCCAGCTTGTCTCCCAATAAGGCGGGCTGGATGGTGTTGAAAGCACTTGAGAAATCAAAGAACATGATCCTCACCGTGCCCCCCGCCTTCTCCAGGTGGGAGAGTGAAATGTGGAGCAGGTAGATGATGGCATCATCCACACTGATGCCAGGCTGGTATGCGAACTGGAGTGGATCCATTGAGGAGCTGACCAGGGGGCGCAGATTGACGAGGACCAGTCTCTCCAGGGTCTTCATCAGATGAGACGTCAGCGCCACTGGTCTGAAGTTGTTGAGCTCCTTTGGATGGGGTGTCTTTGGAACCGGAACCAGGCAGAATGTTTTCCACAGCTGGGGGACTCTGCCCAGCTTCAGGCTCAGGTTGAACATGTGCTGGACGATTCCACACAGCTGGTCAGCGCAGGATTTGAGGAGCTGGGAGCTAATCCCATCTGGGCCTGTTGCCTTCCTCGCCTTCATCTTCCTCAGCTGGTTCTTCACCTGAGATGTTGTGAGGAACAAGGCTGAGCAGGAGGAAGTGGTGGTTGTCTGATGAGGCTGGGAACTGGAGCCTGTGGAGAGAGAGAGGGGAGAGAGGGTCTCGTTCGCAGTGGCAGGAGGGGTTGGTGGGGGCTGCAGCAGGGGAGCCTGAGCGGGGTCAGGCATTTGATCAAACCTATTGAAAAATAGGTTCAACTCATTTGCCCACTGAAGCCCCCCCCCCCCTTCTGGGTCTTACCTTGTTGTCCGTAGCCTGAGATGGTCTTCAGGCCCCTCCAGACATCCCTGGCATTGTTCCGCTGCAGTTGTTCCTCCATCCGCATAATCTATTGCATCTCTACTGGACAACAGAGCACCATTGGAACCAGGAGGCAGGCTTTGTCAGGGACGCTGTCTTCTTATCAGAGAAGGTTCTGGTCTGGTCACTCTTTCTTGGGGAGAGTTTTATGCTTTGGTCAGGAGGCTGCCTCCTTCTTGAAAGGAGTTCTGGGCTCAGGACAGGAGGCTGTCTCCTCCTTGAAGGGAGATTTGGGCTCTTCGCTGTAGCTGGCTTGGGGGTCAGAAACCAGGGCTGCTTCTCCTCTTTTTAGTATTCTGGCAGGGAGGGCTCCCTGCTCATAGTCTTGTCTTGCAGGCATGTCCAGCTCCAGTCATCAAGGGCAATTGTTCTACCTGTTTTCTGTCTCACCCTGCTTGCAAGACACCTGATTCAAATGATAAGCTCATCGGGAATCTCAGAAGAAGCATTATCATGATACTGATCATTTGAATCAGGTGTGTTGCAGCAGGGAGAGATTTCAAACAGGCAGGACAGCAGGCCTTGAGGACCGAGTTTGGACACTCTTATCTCTGTATTCTATTCTGTTGTCTCTGACCTTTGGCTCAGCAACTCTTTGTCACTTAACTCAGCCACCCTGCTGTCCTCTTTGTCTCCTAGGTTTTTGGCTGCTGCCCCATTTATGGTCGGTAGGTTGGTTAGAGTACATTTACAAGGCTCAAAATAAGTGGTTTTGCATTGCTGTTTGTGATGTAATTTGCATAGATGGGCACTTTACCCCATTTTGCCAGGCTGCCCTCCATCCGCAACCTGGGCTACCTTCCGTCCTTACCTCTCCCTTCTTATTCATGAAAATAATCGTACTGAGTCTTTGTCCATCTTCGTCTTTTTAATGCGCTTCCCTCATCGCATTTAACCCGGATGCATGCCCTTTTTTGGGACGAAGAATGAGAAGTTTTTAAAAAGGCTAACGAAGCAAAGACGGAAGCTTTGTCCGTCCCTATAATCGTCCCTGACCGGGTTAAGTATCCACGGACGCCCATCTCACTGACAGAAGCATGCCCAGCCTGTCTTTGCATATTCTAATTTCCTGCTAATTTATATTACACCATATCGAAAGTGTTTTGTTACAACTCCAGCTCTTGTAAAATCCGCTAAATAAAGTTGCATTGTATTTTATTGTAATCCGCCAATACACAACTTCAGATCAAGTGTGATACATCACAACGCGCGGGTCCATCGGAGGCAGAGCCCACCCATCAGGCTTGAGACACGGACTTCTATACTTTTTATCACTGTGGCAATCATGAGTTATGGAGGAACAACCGTACTTTTTCTTTTGAGCAGATCACACAATGACTGGATGCCTTAGTCATACCGTCATGTACAATCACAGTGTCACATCAAAGCTAATATTATCACATAACAGCAAACAGAATAGCACAGATATTTATATATATATAAGATATTTACATCCTAAGTGGTGCAACGCATGCTGCGAGGACCTCCCAGTGACACTACATCAATATTATTTAATTTTATCATAGTAGATACTTTTGTGTTGACAAATACTAATGTTGGGTTTCTTATCACTAAGACATTGAAAATATAAAGAATTAGAATTAGAAATCCCTTTATTGTCATTGTACTCTAGTGTGCAACGAGATTAGAGGGCTCCCCTCTCCAGTGCAATACAACAATAATACAGACAAATATATAAATTAGATAAATAAATAAGAGAGTGCAATTGAATTTAGTACTGAATAGTGTATATAAAAACACATCACAATGCTGTTCTGCAAGGTAAGGGTGTTCTCGTGTGTGTGTGTGACAGTTCAGAATGGTAGATGGCTCTCGGAAGAAACTGTTTCTCAGTCTATTGGTCCTCGATCTGATGCATCTGTAGCGCCTGCCAGAGGGCATCAGGTCGAACAGGTGTGAGTTTGGGTGGGTATTGTCTTTGACGATGTTGAGAGCCCTTCTGAGGCACCGGGCGGTGTAGATGTCCGACAGTGAGGGGAGAGGGCAGCCAATAATCCTTTGCGCTGTTTTGACTGTCCTCTGGAGCCTCACTCTGTCCGCCTCAGTGCAGCCGCTGTACCAGGTGGAGACACAGTACGTCAGCAGGCTCTCGATGGACGAGTGGTAGAAGGCTAGCAGCAGCTTCCTGTCCAGGTTGAATTTCCTGAGGACTCTCAGGAAGTGCAGACGCTGGCGGACCTTCTTTACCACTGCTGTGGTGTTGTGGGTCCAAGAAAGGTCGTCGGAGATCTGTACTCCCAGGAACTTGAACATGTGGACCCTCTCCACACACACGCCTTCGATGCAGAGGGGGGGCGGCACCGTCTTGTTCCTCCTGAAGTCGACGACAATCTCCTTTGTTTTTGCAGTGTTAAGGTGCAGTCTGTTGTCCTTGCACCAAGCTGTCAGTCTCTTTACCTCCTCTCTGTAGGCTGTCTCGTCACCTTCCGAGATCAGACCGACCACTGTCGTGTCGTCAGCAAACTTGACGATGGTGTTGTTGCCGTGGGCCGGGCTGCAGTCGTAGGTGTAGAGGGCGTACAGGAGAGGGCTCAGCACGCATCCTTGAGGGGAACCGGTGCTCAGCATGCGGGTGGAGGACGTGTAGGGGCCGAGCAACACAGTCTGGGGTCTGTTGGTCAGAAAGTCCTGAATCCAGATGCGTGTGAGGGCAGGGAGGCCGAGAATGTCCAGTTTGGCGACGAGGATGTCTGGGATGATCGTGTTGAATGCCGAGCTGTAGTACACAAAGAGCATCCTTGCATAGCTCTGCTGTTGTTCCAGGTGGCCCAGCACAACATGCAGAGCAGTGTCGATGGCGTCCTCAGTGGATCTGTTAGCCCGGTATGCAAACTGGTAGGGGTCCAGAGTGGGAGGAAGGCAGTCCCTGATGTGCTGGAGAACCAGCCTCTCGAAGCACTTCATGATGACTGGTGTGAGAGCAACAGGACGGTAGTCATTCAGGTGGACGGCGGGTGACTTTTTGGGGACAGGAATAATGGTGGACGTTTTCAAGCAGGAGGGGATGACTGCTTGAGCCAGGGAGCGGTTGAAGATCCTGCAGAAAACATGTGCCAGTTGGTGGGCACATGCTCTGAGGACCTTGCCTGGTATTCCGTCGGGTCCAGTAGCTTTTCTGGGGTTAACCGCCAGGAGCGCGCGCCTCACATCGTGTTCCTCTACGATGAGTGGGGGGGAGTTGGAGCATGAAGTGCGGGGTGCGACGGTTGGGGAGAGTCAAAGCGAGCGAAGAAGCAGTTAAGCTCCTCTGCCAGCGATGCACTCGGGTCTACAGAGGTCGTGCTGCCGCCACGGAAGTTGGTGATGCTCCGTAGACCCTGCCACACCTCCCGTGGTCTGTTACTGGCAAGGTGGGCCTCCAGCCTCCCCTTGTAGATTGCCTTGGCTAGCTTGATGCCTTTGCTCAGGTCAGCACGGGCCACCCTGTACTGGGCTTTGTCGCCTGACCTGAAGGCAGCGTCCCGGGCCTTGAGGAGAGCGTGAACCCTGCTGGACATCCAGGGCTTCGCATTTGGGAAGGTCCGTATAGTCCTGTGTAGGGACACAGTTTCCATGCAGAACTTGATGTAGTCCAGTACACAATGTGTGTAGACATCAAGGTCCTGATGATCAAAGAGGTCCCAGTTTGTGACTTGAAAGCAGTCCTGTAATGCACTCATGGCGTCGTCACGCCAGGTCTTTGTGGTGGGCCTGAATCTGCGTCTGAGAGCGGTGTACGCAGGTGCGAGCTGCAAGGACAGGTGGTCTGACTGGCCGAGAGGGGCGAGTGGGAGGGCCCTGTATGCGTGCTTGATGTTCGAGTACACATGGTCGAGAGTGTTGTCTCCCCTCGTTGGGCATTTGACATGCTGGTGAAACTCTGGGAGTACACTCTTTAAATTGGCCTTATTAAAGTCTCCCGCTACTACGTGAACGCCATCAGGGTGGGCCCGCTGATGTTTCTTGATGACGCACGCGAGTAGCGAGAGCGCCGTGCTAGTGCTAGCATCGGGAGGGATGTAAACAGCTGTGACAATCACGACCGTTAGCTCCCTCGGGAGAAAATAAGGCCGGCATTTAACGGACATGAACTCGATGTCGGGGGAAGAGTGCTTCTCGACGATCGTGCTATCGCCGCACCAGTTCTCATGCACGTAAACACAGAGCCCCCCGCCCCTCCTCTTACCGGTGTCCCTCGTCCGATCCGCGCGATGTAGCGAGCGCCCGGCCAGCTGGATGCTCGCGTCGGGGACGTCTGCGTGCAGCCAGGATTCCGTGACGACGATCACACTGCTTTCTCTCACATAGCGGTTCCCCAGGATTTGTAATCCCAGATCGTCGATTTTGTGGACCACGGATCTGGCGTTGGTGAGGTACAGACTCGGCAGTGATTGCCTGTGGGGCTGCCGCCGCAGCTGTTGCAAGACACCGGACCTGCAGCCCCGCTTCTGCTTCCTCTCTCTGCGTCGCCTGCGCCGCCTCCCGGTCCCGATGGCAATCCACGGTAAGCCGGGCAGCCTCGCCAGTTCGTCTGGAATTTTGCGGTCATAGCAAAATTCCTCTGTGATGGTTAATTCGCATCGATATCCAATGTCCACGATGTCCTGGCGGGTATATCGATGTTGTGCCTCAGTTGGTGCCAATAAGAGCAAGCAAACACTAATAAAAAGAAACAGTGATGTCATTTTTGTTTGATTGATGGCCAGTTTTATCTGCAACAGCCAATCAGGCCTCACTAAGAACAATGTTCCCTAAACACAAATACATCTTTGCCTATGAGAGTCCTCCACGTTTTTCAAAGAATGGCATTGGTTAACGTGCCAAGGCATGTCTGTAAAAATGTACGTATTTATAAATAACGAGGGCTGAGGACACTGAGGTAGAGTGGCTCATCATTAGTGGTGTCAGAAAAACGTTTTATTAATGGGATTAATCCAACCCCCTTTTAACGACGTCAATTTTTTTAACGAGCGATTAAGATTCATCTTGGCCTATGTCAAAGAAATTAGTTTGTCATATTATCAAGTTTCAAACTATGCTTACAGGTCAATTGAAATTCAAGTGAACATTGTACCCTTGTTATCCAGTGTTAACAGAAGTGCCTGCACTGATAGGAAGAGACAAGCCAGGCGCACATTCGTACAAGTGTCTGAGAACCAAGGTCACAAACAGAAGTCACACTGACCTTTATGCGAGGGGTGTTTTCATTCTGTCTGAGTTGCATATTCAAATTGCTTTGCTGTGATACAATAAAAACCACGCGGGAGCAGGAAGCAGCAGCTTCGCCCCTGACTGCTCAGGGGGCTGCTCCTCGCGAGTGACAAAGACGATCTTGGCTGGTTAATTCATTTTTTTCAGGTTTGTTAGATAGAAACATCCCTGACATTACTTGGTCCTTCGATTCAATTGTTGAACTATGGCGCCATATTTAGATCCTGTTATTAACGCCAATAGTTCTAAAAATTCTCCTGTATTTAGGCGGTGACTATGGACCATGTCTGTCATTTCAATAACGGACGCATCAGAATCATCATTCGGGTTTGGGAGTGATCTCGCAATATCTCTAAATTCAGTTGGGGTCCATGGTCTGTACACAAAAATAGGGTCACCATTTTGGATCAGCATTAATACCATTGGGTAGGCCTGAAGTTGGTAATTATCATACGGTTGACGACTCGTGTCCGGCACCAGTGGAATGGTTGGATCAAAGGTACGATTCCACTGACCCATTGGACGTTTTGAACGGGTCTGATACTGATTTTGGTCATGTTTAATTTGTATGATTTTTTTCCATTGTTTGTTCATCAGGTATTTCACCTGCAATTTGGGAATATGATGGCAAAGACGGATATAACTGTTATTTGTGTGTCTTTGGCATCATATTATCAGATTCCGCATTTGTATTTGGAGTGTGACGTGGTGTTGCTTGTGTCACAGTCTGGTCTTGACCAATTGATTTAATAACGGTAGTTGTCAAATCGTTATCCGCTTTCTTTTTCTTTTCTGCACTCTTACGACCTTGAATTTGTCTCGCCCTATCAAGAAGGGCTCTGCAACAAAACCACTGCTTACCGTGGGTGTCATCTTTTCTCTTCTGTTTGTCTTTTAGAGACAATTTACTGAGAAGTCTATCTAATTCTTCACAGTTGTCAACATTTCCAGAAAATCCATATTTTTTCTGCCACTTTCCGGTAAATTTTGTTCTCCCTTTATTTTCAATTTCAGCTCACCAACATTTTTCTTTTATTTCAAATTCGGAAAGTGGACAGTTAATTTCCTTCGTCAATTTTGCCGCCATTTCTGACGGTCTTAATTATTCTAGATGTCTAGTTATGGTTCCTCAGTGTTGGGAAAAATTCAAAGTGCCTGACTCTGGGTCGAATACCAGGCTTCTACTCCCAACTTGGAGCGGGTATTCCTGGGTGTTTTTCCTCACAGCCCTCGGTCAGTTTTAGATTTCTCACACGTTGGACATTCATACAATACACATACACACTCACAGAATGATCAGTTCTGTGCCCGTGAAAATAAACTATTTTCGTCTTCCAGAAATAACAAAAGTTGTACGATCTTCCAAATATGGTAACAACTATATCTGTATTCTACCAGAAATAAGAACCTCTGAATCTGCCTTCCAGAAAAAACAACAGTTAATTCTGTACTGTCCGAGCACATATAATCAACTACATTTCTACTCTCTACCAGAAAAGGAATCCCTTAATCTGTCTTCCAGAAAAAAACAACGGTTAATTCTGTAATGTCCGAGTCTTCCAATTAAGTTAAATCTATATTCTCGGTCTTCAAAGACCCAAAACCTGTTGTATACAACCACTGACCTGTGACAATCTCTCCGCTGGCCGAGACACTTGCGGCTCGTGGATGAAGTTTGTGCTCCTCTTGGTGGAGGATGTCCGTGGACCGGCCTCCTGGAAGGGAGGACTTTCACGATGGCGCCGTTTTCAGTCGTCGTCAATCATCCACCGCAGACCACACATTTTCATCCGGCTCGAATGACCAACTAATGTTGATAGAAACATCCCTGACAGCCTAATAAACAATTTAGTCCTATGTCGTAGCGCTGACGCTTGCAAGTCCGGAGACAATCAAGCTCGCGAAATTTAGGACACGCCTGCATGGGCTTGCTGTGCGGAGTTTTCGCTGGTTTATAGAACTAAAAGCATCAAGGGAGTGGTAAAAAAGACGCAAATTAAATTCTGGACGGCACGTTTTTTTATTTATTTTATTTTTTTTAAAGTTACCTAATGGTGTCAGTAATAAGAGCAAAGTCATTTGTGTGTATTGCCATCGCGCACTGAACTACCATCGCAGCACGTCCAGTTTAACCATAGACAGAAGAGATAATGAAATAGCTTTTCTGTTTGGTTGTATTTCTTCTTGGTTCAATGGATTTGAAATTTCTCACAAAATCAACGTGGTCGATTACTTCATCGTCATTAAAAAGGTGGGCTGCCCTCCGACTCTACTGGCGGCGCAGGTCCTGTACCGTCCTTCAACCTTGCTCCAATCGTACAAGCCCTGCGGCCGCCCTCTGACTCTGCTCTTGTGGCGCAACCCCTGCGGCCGCCCTCCGTCTCTCTTATGGCGGCAGTAGCCCTGCATCCACTCTCTGTTTACATTCATGTTTACATATTCTCACTCTTTATCCTTAGGGAAAAAACATTGTTTACCCCCGCCTATTTCCTCTTTGTATTTCTACTGGCACCGTGAGGTCCCCATTAATATTTAATCTAGTAGACATTTATATAATCCCGAAATTACCTCAATTACCAATTTATAAAATCTAAATTTGCCAAGTTCTTTCTATAAAACGGTCCACCTCACATAGTCACAATCCTTCTCTGCATCCACACCAACAACCAAGGTCTCTAGTTTCTGTTGAACTGTTGCATTATATTTAAATCTCTCCTTACACTTATCTTGTGTCTGTCGAGGGTTTATAAACCTCATCTGATCTTTGTGTATCTGCAAAATCACTTCTGTAGGTTCTTACTTAGTAAAGCCTTAAGCTTGACGCTCCAAGCTCCCTTCTCTCTTGTCCATTTCCTTGTCTGTAATAAAGGCGTTCAACGCGATCCTCTTGATATTGTTTGGTTTTCTATGACTATTAGTTTGATAATTCTAAATCAGTTCAAAAGTGACAAAACAAGAATGCGGCGTCCAAAAATGAATCAAGAAAGCTTGGTAGTATTATGGTATCGTGAGAGATAGAGAGCGAGATCGAGATAACTGTGTAACTGTGTGGCTCTACTCCAAGTCGCCTGACCGCATTACTGCCATTACCACGCAGATCCTTCTGACTAATATAGTCTCAAACAGATGCGTAAGTAATTAATGTCGCCTTTTATGGCAACAAACCACCTTTTGATCCAACTATAAATCAACTTAAATGGAATTTAGGCTCCGACAACTTCAAATCGCTTTGTACGAATAGATGTGAATATCTTTACAACACTGTCCGGTAAATACTACTAATGACTTTGTCCTTGCCTTCCTTATGTATTATGGATATTATTGCTTCACTCCATGATTTTCGGGTCACATTTTAAGCAAAGTTAAAATCAATTCGATCTCCATTGCATTATTTGGGACCGAATCCGTCAGCTCTTGCCGTTTTGCCACTTTCTAGCCTCTTCATGACCCAATGAATTTCCTCTTTTGTTATCACAACCAGAAGTTTATCATTATGCTCATCCATCAATGTTGGTCAAGCAAGCTGTGCTAGGAAAGAGTTTTGGCATTCATTTACTTTGTAATCAGGGTTATTAGAAATGTTATTCCTTCTCCAAAGAATAAATTTTTTCTTACTTGTAAGGCAGACATTAATACTCACTAGGTTATGGTCGGAAATTGAACAAGGTCCAATATCACAACTTTTCACCAACCCTCGGTAGTTTTTAAATGTAAAAATATAGTCCAATCAGGAGGAGACATTATGTGGATAAGAGTAGTGGGTATATTACCATTTCATTGGGTTGTGTTTGCTCCATACATCTCCCACCCTTATATCCTCCATAAGATGCAAAATCTTTTCTCTGACCTTTGCCATTTGAAGAGTCAAGTGTGTCATTCAATATTATGTTAAAATCACCACCAAACATTAAGGTCCCTTGACTCTTTGTTGTTATTAACTCCAAGATATGACTTGAAAAAGACCAGTCACTGCTAGGGGGATCTTACAAGATATGAAATTTTGTCCATATCGCACAGCCCTAAATTGCTCTAAATAAACCTTGAAAATGAAATTTTCATTTTTGTATGGTATTAGACAATCGTGGATGAACAGCTCATTCTGAAGAAAGTAGCAGATGTGCTTATCAACCTGTATGCCATGACAGCTGTCCTGTCTAGAAGTAGCCGTTCCATCAGCCTCGGCCTTCGGAATCATGATCATGAGGTATGTACTGTACACCCAAAACTGGATAAATAGACCAACCAATTACACCATAGTATGATTTGAGGAAGTGAATTTTTTTCATATTCTGTACATTATTGTTTCTAATGTGCAATCAAATATTCTACAGACGAGCACACAATAGCATCAATGTTGCTGTAGTTCGAACACTTAAAGCAACAGATATTTGGGCAATCCAGCAAGCACCAATTAACCTATCTGCACAAATTAAGTATCAAAAGATGAGTCTCGGCCTTACTCGGTTTTGAACTTTTTTTCCCTTCAGAATTCTGTTTTGCAATGGCTATGCAGTGCGTCTATCCATCTACCTACCTAACTATCTGTGTATCTATATCGATCTGTCTATCTATCCATCTATCCATCTATCTATATATCTATCCATCTATCCATCCATCTATCTATCCATCCATCTATCCATCCATCCATCTATCCATCCGTCTATCTATATCTATATATATCTATAAATTCCATGATGAATTGCGATTAATCACATTTTTAAACTACTATTTTTTGCAAAGCTTGTAGAGGATATTTACTTGAATAATATCTTCAAAGAATGTTCTAATAGCTTTCTTTGATTCTTGAAACCGATCTAAATCTTTTCAGGCATTTTTCTTCGAAACACTCACAACTGCCCACAAGCGCCACACTCCAACAGTGTTGGTTTGCAAGGCCCAGTGGTAACTTGAACGCAGTGTTTTGTTCTGAGACGTGCAATAGATGCACAGTTTACATGGCCCAATATTTGCAAATTATGCAAATATTTTTTTAAGTAAATCAATTTGAGTTAACTGAGTTAAAATATTCAATTTTGACAGTCCTAATATATATATATACACAGCTGCTACTAATTGAGTAAAAACACTAGAGCCGCGAGCATAACCATCCTAACATGAACGACTTGGAAGGATTCTCACCCTATCTCTTAGTGAATACAGACACCCTGCAGAGGAAACTCATGTCGGCCATTTGTGTCCGCCATATCTTTCGGTGATGATCCACAGCGTGTGATCATAGATGGGGTTGGGAACATAGATTGACCTGTAAATTGAGATCTTAACTTTTCATTTGAGCTCCTCCTTAACCATGACAGATCAATCCAGAGTCCGTATAGCTGCAGACGCTTAAACAATCTGCCTGTCGATCTCCCTCCATTCTTCGCTTGGTCGCGAAAAAGAAAAAAATAGATAGTTGAACCCATCCACTTAAAGCAGGATCTTGCTTCAACTTGGAGAGAGCATTCCGTCCTTTTCTGACTGAGTGCCATGGTCTCAGACATGAGGTCACAAATTATTATTAGCTCCATTCACTGTAGAGATGATAAACAGTGTTGTTTCCACGTTTTGAATTGTGTAGAACAAATGCATGGCATGTGGGATGATGCTATTTTCTGACGAAAGCAAGGTTGTCTACTAAAAAGAAACATTGTACAATGCACATTCAATGTGTTGTTTTTCTAAAGTCACTCAACTAAATAAATGACTTCCCAGAAGCTAATGTTGAAATACCATATTCATTTGTGTAGAATATTTACGCCAGAATAGCCACTTTGGCTTTGATCCTTGTTTCTTACAAAATTAATTATTCCTGTATTGGTGAATCAATTATAAACCAGTGCGCAGGAAATTTTGACAAGGTAATATGTCAAGATATACAAAAGCCATTATTTTTGCTTTTTTTAGCGTATCTATTATTTTAGGCACTTACACTGTATTGTTAAACATTTAAATTGACTGCAAGAGAAACAGTGAGGCATTTTTTAATTCTAAATTGTGTGTGTGTGTGTGTCTGTGTGAGTGTGTGTGTGTGCATTCTGGTGTGTGTGTGCGTGTGTTTTTGTGATTTTTGTCTCATATTTTTCTAGGTGCTGCTCACAAACGTCTTCTGCAATGAAGCTTACTTCAAGAACAATTATTGGATGACTCAATTGCAGAAAAGTATGTGAACACAATAAATGTTACTTGTGTTGTCCTTAATGGTATGGACCGGTACCATATTCTGACGGGGTGATAAGCTTCAGCAAAAATATTGGGGTTTCACAGGAGCGCAATTGCAGTTTGAAAATTTATTTGGAAATGTTTGGGTAATTACCTACGTTTTTTTCAATTTAAAACAATGTATTTTTTTAGGACTGTCAAAATTGAAGCGTGAACTCAAGATTGTTTTTTTTACTAATGCGATTAAATATTATAATATTATTTTTTTATTATTGAATATACTACAAAAAATTAATTTGCATATCTTGCAAAACCAAATTCCATATTAGCTGTACATCTTTAGCACACGATCTCAGAACAAAACACTCTGCTTAACTTACCACTGGGCCTTGCAAACCAATACTGCTTGCTTACAACTATGTACTGTATAAGTTTTGAACGTTTTTTTAAGAAAATTTCCTGGGAAGAGGATCAAAGAAAGATATTAAAACCGTTTTTGATTTAAAATACAGTTTATATTTGGTGATTTTACATTGATTACAATATGGCCGAGTGGTGGCTGCCAGGATGGCCGAGTGGTCTAAGGCGCCGCGTTCAGGACCCAGTCTCCCCAGGAGGCCTGGGTTCGAATCTCGAATTTCCCCATTGTGGGACTAATAAAGGGAATATTATTATTATTATTATTATTATTATTATTATATATTATTCAAATAAATGCCTGCTAAAAGCTTCACAAAAAATAGTAGTAGAAAAAATGCAATCAATTAATTACGGAATTTTATGCAATGAATTCATTTTAAAAAACGTAATCGCTTGACAACACTAATTATTTTTAAACAAAATGGTATAATTGCTGCATTAATAAACATGTACTTCATGTTAAATTAAAATAAATAAAATCAAAATAAATGTGGAACATTAAGTGAGCAAAACCTTGCATCTAAACAATTACAATTACTGGAATTGTTTCTGTAAAAACACAAAAGTAAAGAAAAGAAAAGAAAAGGAATGTTTTTTATTAGATGAGTAGAAACCTACGGAAGCTTATTGCATTCACTTGTTTTTCTGAGTAAATTTTTTTCTATTTTTCGTAGTAATCTTTTTTTGTTTCCCTGAATATTTTTTTTTCAGTCCTCCGTGACAAGGTCCAAACAAATTTGGATACAAGTCCCATTTCTTGATGACACCTCATCAATAAAGTATCTAGCAATTACGTTTGGATCACTGTTGATACATTTCAATACAATACAACTTTATGAATATAGCTCATTTCACAACTGCTGGTGCTGTAACAAAGCGCTTTGGGTAAGCATGTAGCGGCTACATTGTAGCCATACGCCCTATAAAAAATAAAAATGTATTGTATTCTATATCACCATTCGTGAAAACCCATCAATCGCTCCATTGAAGCAGATCCCGTACAGTTTGAGTTTATCATAAGAGTCGACATGCCACTAAAAGTTTGGGCCTGCATTTTGGTAGAACGGGCGATGAAGGCGGTTCTTGCGCCTCAGTTGAACTCATACGGATCCAGTATTTTCATCAATATCCTGATCGTCTCTTGACTCACCACATAGCCAGCCTGAATGCATTTCAAATGCATCACCTTGTATCCATGGAGCATGGCATATCTGCCGAACGCCTGGTGGCCGGGCCTACACCCATGGGTCTCCACCGGGCTAAGCACGAAAACGCAACGTGGTTCCCCCTTCCCATGGGCTCACCACTTGTGGGAGGGGCCAGAGGGGTTGGGTGCCATGCGTGCCAGACAGCGGCAAGAGGCAGGAACCTTGGCGCTCTGATTCCTGGAAACAGAAACTAGCTCTTGTGACATGGAATGTCACCTCTCTGGCCTGTCTGTCTGACGTGGTTCTATACAGCACGGGGCGCCGCAGGGAACTGTTCTTGCTCCCTTCCTGTTCTCTCTCTACACCTCGGTCTACAAATACAACACCCTTAACTGTCACCTGCAGAAGTTCTCTGATGACTCTGCGAATATCGGCCTCATCACAGACGGAGATGATCATGATCGGGAGTACAGAGAACTTACTCAGGGTTTTGTGAACTGGTGTAAAGAACCGCCTCTAAATCAATGCTGGGATATCCAAAGAGCTGGTGGTGGATTTCTGCAGTCGTCGGCTCGCTCCACCTGCACCAGTGAATATCCAGGGAACAGACGTTGAATGAGTTTCAACTTACGAGTACCTGGGTGTTCATCTGAACAATAAACTGGACTGGAGCAACAATACAGACGTTCTCTAACGAAAGGGTCTGAGCAGTCTTTTCCTACTGAGGTCCTTTGGGGCTCAGGGGACACTCCTCAGGAACTTCTATCACTCGGTGGTTGCATCGGTCATTTTCTATGGATTGGTCTCCTGGGCCGGCGACATCTCGGGCCGGGACAAAAAGAGGCTAAACAAACTGGTGAGGAGGGCTCTGTCCCGGGCTGCTTCCTGGACTCTGTGGACTCAGTGGGGGCAGGAGGATGACGGCAAAACAATCATTAATGCTGGACAAAGGACATTCTAACAGCTCTCCACAGCTCCTTCAGTGATAGACTGTTACCCCTCGCTGTGCAAAGGAGAGATTTCGCCGCTCCTTCATGCCGGCTGCTGTCAGACATTTTAACAAGAACATTGGGTCGACTCTGCAAATGGCCAGGCATTAGTGCGATTGTGCAGTCCTAGGATACAATACTCAATACACTCTACTACTGTACTTTTATTCAATTGTGTACTTATATTGACCAATGCTGTATTTTGTTTCATTTTTATTTATTTCCCCTCTGTACCATGGACATACTTTCCCTCTGTACTATTGACAGACATTTGGAGTGTTTCCTTACACTTGTATAAGATGAGGGATATAAGTGTGTATATACATGGGGATTTGTGTGCATTAAGTATTCCAACTACGGACCTCTGTCAAACGGAAATTCCCTCACCCGAAAAAAAGACGTGTGCATTAAATTTTCTACTACTATATTACATTAACGATCCATTCCTCACAATTGTTGTTTTTGGCAGGCATTTTAGATTTAGTCTTAGTCATTTGGACAAAAATGCTTATTAGTTTTCGTCAGATTTAGTCATTCCTATTCGTGATAGTTTTAGTCTAGTTTTAGTCGACGAAAACTCAAACCGGTTTTAGTCGATGAAAACTAATTTTTGTGAATTTATTAGACCAAAACTCAAAAAGGTTTTAGTTCGTTTTAGTTAAAAATTGGCATACAATTTTCCACCCAATAAGCAAAGACTTTCTGTTGGACTATTAAGGATTATGCATTTCAAAAATATAACGTAACAGTGGAATCAATGCTCATTGCGCCAAAATAAGCCGAGAACCAAAACGTTTTATTTGGCAACTGTTGTGGCTTTATTTCACTTGAAGCAGTGACTCTCAAATAGTGGGGTGCAATGCTGAGGGGGGCGCGTGGGACCCTGGGGAACATGTTTTTTGCATAGTTTGGGACCAAAAAAGGCGATCTCAGGCAACGCGAGTTTGAGCTCGTCAAAGCTGTTTGTGCCCCTAGTTCACGCAGTACTGGTTTAAAAAAGTGTTGCCCTGTCACGCAGTACTGATTAAAAAAAAAAAAGCGTCACCCTGTCACGCAGTACTGATTAAGAAAAAGCGCTGCCCCGTCGCTCGTTGACCCGGAAGTGATTTCTTTCGGCGCTATTTAAATGCACCGCGCCAAACTATCTTGCGCCGTAGCCCAACGGACTTTATTTGAACTATATGTAAGTCCGCGTACATCAGAAGCAACAAGCTACGGGATGGCAAATAAACTACTTCGTAAACAAGTAGCGTTCTAAACGAGGAGGCGAGCAAGGCGGCGTCAAGCGCGCTAATCGCTAAAATGAATTGCTTCGATGTATGCTTGACTTTTAACAGAAGTCTGACTCGAACCGCGTTTTGGCGCAGAGCCAGCAGCTATGAACAGAAATGTTGTATTGCAACAATTACGTATCTAAACAAAATAAGACGACGACTACGTTGGCAATTTAGCAGACGCTCTCAAGCTGGAACACAGAAATGGATGACGTCATCACAACGAAGAGGTTTGACGTCAAACGTATTGTAAACATTAAAAAATACGTATAGTAAACATTAAAACTGTTGCTTTATGTTATTTATATAAATTTTTGTTTAAAATACTCTTGGCTCTTTTTGTCTTTTCTATATTATGTACATATTAATAACTGTTTTGTTTGTTCATGTTAATAAAGTTAAAAAAAACTATACAAAAACGTATCGTAAATATTTATCATCTCATCAATATTTGCACAACAGTACTGAGTTTCGAGATCCTCACAATAATCATTCTCAAAATGATATTTTTTATCAATTTAGCTTTGTTAAGGGATATTTTATTGACAATCTAACATGAATATACAAAGAACATGTACATTAGTACGAAATGTAAAAAAATAAATTGGCGGTGGGGGGCGCGAATTGTTTTCTTCTTGGTAGGGGAGGCGTGACAGGAAATAATTGAGAACCACTGACTTAAAGCAACATAAAATAAAAACGTTTTAACAACATAGACTTGTTGCAGACTTGTTCTATAGTACAGTAGCACAAGTACAAATTCTATCAAACATATGTCTTGTTTACTTGTACCAGCTTGCGGTTATCAGAGCGAAGTAGTCTTGTGAGTGTCACAGTCGCCATGGTCAGTCAAAAGAACGCGTGTCAGTGTGTGCGATCCGAGACGAACGACCGCAGACGTGTTTGTGCGACACCAGTATGTGTGACGCTGCGTGCGCGGCGCATGCGCCCTGCGTGCTGTCCCGGTGGTGAGCGTGCCCAAACGAAAGATAGGTTGCACTTCATTGCAATGTTTTGAAAGACAAATTACATCTACAATAGGACGGGATGTCATAAATTTTGAGCATCTGACAAACCACACGCTAACAATTACAGCGAAGGAGCCTGAGTTGGGGTGTGAGGCAGAGAAGTTCTGATTTAGTCATAGTTGGGCTCACCTCCACAATAGAAATAGAAATAGAAATCCCTTTATTGTCATTGTACTCAAGTGTGCAACGAGATTAGAGGGCTCCCCTCTCCAGTGCAATACAACAATAATACAGACAAATATATAAATTAGATAAATAAATAAGACTGAATAGGGCATATAGAAACACATCACAATGCTGTTTTGCAAGGTTAGGGTGGTCTCGTGTGTGTGTGAGAGTTCAGTATGGAGATGGCTCTCGGAAAGAAACTGTTTCTCAGTCTATTGGTCCTTGATTTGATGCATCTGTAGCGCCTGCCAGAGGGCAACAGGTCGAACAGGTGTGAGTTTGGGTGGGTATTGTCTTTGACGATGTTGAGAGCCCTTCTGAGGCACCGGGCGGTGTAGATGTCCGACAACGAGGGGAGAGGGCAGCCAATAATCCTTTGCGCTGTTTTGACTGTCCTCTGGAGCCTCACTCTGTCCGCCTCAGTGCAGCCGCTGTACCAGGTGGAGACACAGTACGTCAGCAGGCTCTCGATGGACGAGTGGTAGAAGGCCAGCAGCAGCTTCCTGTCCAGGTTGAATTTCCTGAGGACTCTCAGGAAGTGCAGACGTTGGCGGACCTTCTTTACCACTGCTGTGGTGTTGTGACTCCAAGAAAGGTCATCGGAGATCTGTACTCCCAGGAACTTGAACGTGTGGACCCTCTCCACACACACGCCTTCGATGCAGAGGGGGGGCGGCAGCGTCTTGTTCCTCCTGAAGTCGACGACAATCTCCTTTGTTTTAGCAGAGTTAAGGTGCAGTCTGTTGTCCTTGCACCAGGTTGTCAGTCTCTTTACCTCCTCTCTGTAGGCTGTCTCGTCACCTTCCGAGATCAGACCGACCACTGTCGTGTCGTCAGCAAACTTGACGATGGTGTTGTTGCCGTGGGCCGGGCTGCAGTCGTAGGTGTAGAGGGCGTACAGGAGAGGGCTCAGCACGCATCCTTGGGGGGAACCGGTGCTCAGCATGAGGGTGGAGGACGTGTAGGGGCCGAGCAACACAGTCTGGGGTCTGTTGGTCAGAAAGTCCTTAATCCAGATGCGTGTGAGGGCAGGGAGGCCGAGAGTGTCCAGTTTGGCGACGAGGATGTCTGGGATGATCGTGTTGAATGCCGAGCTGTAGTCCACAAAGAGCATCCTTGCATAGCTCCGCTGTTGTTCCAGGTGGCCCAGTACAACATGCAGAGCAGTGTTGATGGCGTCCTCAGTGGATCTGTTAGCCCGGTATGCAAACTGGTAGGGGTCCAGAGTGGGAGGAAGGCAGTCCCTGATGTGCTGGAGAACCAGCCTCTCGAAGCACTTCATAATGACTGGTGTGAGAGCAACAGGACGGTAGTCATTCAGGTGGACGGCTGGTGACTTTTTGGGGACAGGAATAATGGTGGAGGTTTTCAAGCAGGAGGGGATGACTGCCTGAGCCAGGGAGCGGTTGAAGATCCTGCAGAAAACATGTGCCAGTTGGTGGGCACATGCTCTGAGGACCTTGCCTGGTATTCCGTCGGGTCCAGTAGCTTTCCTGGGGTTGATAGCCAGGAGCGCGCGCCTCACATCGTGTTCCTCTACGGTGAGTGAGGGGAGTTGAGGCGGTTGAGGCATGAAGTGCGGGGGTGTGACGGTTGGGGCGAGTCAAAGCGAGCGAAGAAGCAGTTAAGCTCCCCTGCCAGCGATGCACTCGGGTCTACAGAGGTCGTGCTGCTGCCACGGAAGTTGGTGATGCTCCGTAGACCCTGCCACACCTCCCGTGGTCTGTTACTGGCAAGGTGGGCCTCCAGCCTCCCCTTGTAGGTTGCCTTTGCTAGCTTGATGCCTTTGCTCAGGTCAGCACGAGCCACCCTGTACTGGGCTTTGTCGCCTGACCTGAAGGCAGCGTCACGGGCCTTGAGGAGAGCGCGAACCCTGCTGGACATCCAGGGCTTCGCATTCGGGAAGGTCCGTATAGTCTTTTGTTGGGACACAGTTTCCATGCAGAACTTGATGTAGTCCAGTACACAATGCGTGTAGACATCAAGGTCCTGATGATCAAAGAGGTCCCAGTTTGTGTCATGAAAGCAGTCCTGTAATTCACTCATGGCGTCGTCACGCCAGGTTTTCACAGTCTTTGTGGTAGGCCTGAATCTGCGCCTGAGAGGGGTGTACGCAGGTGCGAGCTGCAAGGACAGGTGGTCTGACTGGCCGAGGGGGGCGAGTGGGAGGGCTCTGTATGCGTGCTTGATGTTCGAGTACACATGGTCGAGAGTGTTGTCTCCCCTCGTCGGGCACTTGACATGCTGGTGAAACTCTGGGAGTACAGTCTTTAAATTGGCCTTATTAAAGTCTCCCGCTACAATGTGGACGCCATCAGGGTGCGCCCGCTGGTGTTTATTGATGACGCACGCGAGTAGCGAGAGCGCCGTGCTAGTGCTAGCGTCGGGAGGGATGTAAACAGCTGTGACAATCACTACCGTTAGCTCCCTCGGGAGAAAATAAGGCCGGCATTTAACGGACATGAACTCGATGTCGGGGGAAGAGTGCTTCTCGACGATCGTGCTATCGCCGCACCAGTTCTCATGCACGTAAACACAGAGCCCCCCGCCCCTCCTCTTACCGGTGTCCCTCGTCCGACCCGCGCGAGTGCATCGCTGGCAGAGGAGCTTAACTGCTTTTTCGCTCGCTTTGACTCGCCCCAACTGTCACACCCCCGCACTTCATGCCTCAACCGCCTCAACTCCCCTCACTCACCGTAGAGGAACACGATGTGAGGCGCGCGCTCCTGGCTATCAACCCCAGGAAAGCTACTGGACCCAACGGAATACCAGGCAAGGTCCTCAGAGCATGTGCCCACCAACTGGCACATGTTTTCTGCAGGATCTTCAACCGCTCCCTGGCTCAGGCAGTCATCCCCTCCTGCTTGAAAACCTCCACCATTATTCCTGTCCCCAAAAAGTCACCCGCCGTCCACCTGAATGACTACCGTCCTGTTGCTCTCACACCAGTCATCATGAAGTGCTTCGAGAGGCTGGTTCTCCAGCACATCAGGGACTGCCTTCCTCCCACTCTGGACCCCTACCAGTTTGCATACCGGGCTAACAGATCCACTGAGGACGCCATCGACACTGCTCTGCATGTTGTACTGGGCCACCTGGAACAACAGCAGAGCTATGCAAGGATGCTCTTTGTGGACTACAGCTCGGCATTCAACACGATCATCCCAGACATCCTCGTCGCCAAACTGGACACTCTCGGCCTCCCTGCCCTCACACGCATCTGGATTAAGGACTTTCTGACCAACAGACCCCAGACTGTGTTGCTCGGCCCCTACACGTCCTCCACCCTCATGCTGAGCACCGGTTCCCCCCAAGGATGCGTGCTGAGCCCTCTCCTGTACGCCCTCTACACCTACGACTGCAGCCCGGCCCACGGCAACAACACCATCGTCAAGTTTGCTGACGACACGACAGTGGTCGGTCTGATCTCGGAAGGTTACGAGACAGCCTACAGAGAGGAGGTCCAGAGACTGACGGCTTGGTGCGAGGACAACAGACTGCAACTCAACATTGCAAAAACAAAGGAGATCGTCATTGACTTCAGGAGGAGCAAGACGGTGCCGCCCCCCCTCTGCATCGAAGGCGTGTGTGTGGAGAGGGTCCACACGTTCAAGTTCCTGGGAGTACAGATCTCCGATGACCTTTCTTGGACACACAACACCACAGCAGTGGTAAAGAAGGTCCACCAGCGTCTGCACTTCCTGAGAGTCCTCAGGAAATTCAACCTGGACAGGAAGCTGCTGCTGGCCTTCTACCACTCGTCCATCGAGAGCTTGCTGACGTACTGTGTCTCCACCTGGTACAGCGGCTGCACTGAGGCAGACAGAGTGAGGCTCCAGAGGACAGTCAAAACAGCGCAAAGGATTATTGGCTGCCCTCTCCCCTCACTGTCGGACATCTACACCGCCCGGTGCCTCAGAAGGGCTCTCAACATCGTCAAAGACAATACCCACCCAAACTCACACGTGTTCGACCTGATGCCCTCTGGCAGGCGCTACAGGTGCATCAAATCAAGGACCAATAGACTGAGAAACAGTTTCTTCCCAAGAGCCATCTCCATTCTAAACTCACACACATACACACACGACCACCCGTACCTTGCAGAACAGCAACGTGTTGTGTTTTTATATACTCTATTCAGTATTATTTTCCATTGCACTAACTATTCTCTTATTTATCTAATTTATATATTTTATTATTGTTGTATTGCACTGGAGAGGGGAGCTCTCTAATCTCGTTGCACACTTGAGTACAATGACAATAAAGGGATTTCTGATTCTGATCTCGGCTCGCGCATGCCAGCTCGCGCATGCCAGCTCTCATTCACAGAGACGCATCTGTGCTATAAGTGCTCTCATGTCAACATAGCCAATGTCAGGTAGTCACCACACTCCTTAGAGTCGCGGTTTTAAATCAAAGCCAAAACTATTACTGAACAGCATACAAGCAAACAATGAAACAAAGAAATACAATTAACACAAATGCACATGCATCTCTCATGCCATTTATATCCTAGAAATAAATAGAAATAACACAAAAGAGTACTGAGGCATTCTGGGAGCCTATCAGCCTCAGCCAATCAGATGGCCGGTTAGAGAAATGTGAGTGGTGTGCTTTGGGCAGTGTTTTTTTTTTCAGTCTGTTGTCTAAACCTGTGATGTTTCTTGCTTGCAATAACATGAATGATAAGACAGACTACGAGATCGTGGACAGCTACCCTTTTGTCCAGCTTTCTCCCGCTGTCTGCTCTAACTGTCACAGTCAAGTCTGCGCACAGTAGTCTCAGACTTCAACCAGTAGAGTGTGCTAACATGCACTCTGATTTGCTCAATGGGAGATCAGGACTGAATAGCATGTGAACAGATTTATGGGTCTCAGTCTGTACACGAGGCACGTCGCTGTACAGTGCGACCCGTCTGTTTTGGGGAAGATTTGGGACTTTAAGGTGGTCGTGAAAATATGGTAGGTGCTTTTTTCAATCCTCATGCATCTCAGTTCGATCCACATCGATTGTGACCCCACCTCCTTTCCTGTTCATCCCGTTCATAGTAAATAGTTCATAACCATCCATTTCTACATCAATTAATTTCTCATTATTAAGGCAAGTTTCTGATACAGGTATTATCTGGAATTCTACTTATAAATTCTTTCAGTTCTGTGAAAATTTTATATGCTATTAAAGTGTATGATTGAGAGTGGGTCTTCTGTTTTTATATTGACATTAAATTGCTCATGGTGTAGTTTTTGCCACCAGAGTTGTGGTTTTTTCGATAAAAGTGATTGTCCGGATCAAGGTTATTTTCAGGATCAAATGTCCTGTGTTCAACATATGGAAATGTGGTTAAATGCATTTCTTCATTGCGCATGATTGTCATTTTTTTCCTGTTAATGTTAATTTATTTATTATTTACTGGTTTTGTTGTTTAGATATGATCATTGACCAGTTTCAAATGCTACCTGTTGGTACCCGTCCATGTTGCTGATGCTGTGGCTTTATGCCTCTGGCAGGGTCACCCATGGGAAACAAATTCTAAATGCAGGACCAGACAAAGCACTGTTGATATGACCGCTAATGATGATTGTGAAAAATGGACGTTTCCCTTGCCCGGATGCTGGTCACCTGGGCACCCGCTCTGGGGCCAAGTCTGGAGGTGGGACTCGTTGGCGAACGCTTGGTGACTCCCATGGGGCTCGGCTGGGCACAGTTATAAAAGGCAACGTGGGTCATCTTTCCCATGGGCTCACCACCTATGAGAGTCGCCATATGGGGTAAGATGCTTTGTAAGATGGGTGGCAGCCAAAGGTGGGGATCTTGGCAGTCTGATCAACAGTTACAGAAGCTCTTGGGATGTAAAATGTCACCTCTCTGGCAGGGAAGGAGCCCGAGGGGTGCGGGGCAGACAATTTCTCACTAAACATAGACTCTTCCACACTGGACTTGCCCCCGAATAGAGGCGCAGAGCAGGTATGGGCATTCTTATTGGCCCCCCAGCTTGGCGCCTGTACTTTAGGGTTCACCCGGTGGACGAGAGGATAGCCTCTCTCTGCCATTAGGTGGGGAGGCTGGTCCTGAGATTGTTGTTTGTGCTTTTGCCCTAAACAGTCTAGCGTACCCACGTTTTATAGAGAACTATGAGGGTGTGCTGGGGAGTGCTCCCTTTAGTGTTTCCCTCCTTCTGGTGGGGACTTAAATGCTCATGTGGGCAATGACAGTTAGACTTGAAAGAGTGTCATTGAGCGAAACGGCCCTTTCGGTCTGAACCTGTGTTCGGTCCAACCTGGCAATACATAAATTTATTGTGAGGGTTTGCTGGGAATGTCTGGCAAAATCCTCTGTCAGAAATAGTTTCAATTCCCACCGCCGGCAAAACTTTGCCCATGTCTCGGGGGTGGTTCTGAATTTTTATTCTGGGTGGACCATGTTCTGCACCTCCATTGTTGAGGCTGTCGAAGAGAGATGTTGCCATAAGATGGTTGGTGCCTGTGGCGCAGACAATCCACAAACCCGCTGGTCGACACTGGCAGTAAGGGATGCTTCAAGCTGAAGAAGAGGTCCTTTTGGTCCTTTTTGGCCTGTGTGACTTGAGAGGCAACTGACGGGTACCAGCTGCCCAAGCGGCATTCAGCTTCAGCGGTCACTGAGGCAAAAACTCAAGAATGGGGGGAAATCAGCGAGGCCATGGAAAATGACTAATGTAGGGCTACGAGCTAATTTTAGTCTACCGTCCGGCGTCCCAGGAGAGGGAATCAGTACACCATTAACACTGTGTATAGTGGATATGGGGCGTTGCTGATTTCGACTCTGGATATTGTGAGTCGGTAGGGACGATACGATACGATACGGTACAGTACAATACAATACAATACAAATACAATTACAGCTGCGAGCAGCTATAAAGGGCCCTCACAACCCTGGCAACGTTGGGGTACCGGCACATAGGTAATGTGAAATATTTATGAGAAAAAAAACATGAGGAATCTTCAAGACGAATATTTGTGGAGTTAGAGTTAGAGCAGTTATCTTTGGCAAAGCCTCGTCAATGTTTGAAGTGAATTCAAAATGGCCGTTTTCCTGTCAATTTAGCATGTGGCTCCCAGAGATTTCTTCTTATGTCTTGGCTTTGTACATGCTTCATCAATTTTTCAAAAAGTTTGATGAAACAGATCCGGGGCTGTTTTTTTTCAAATGTTCAACGGGGCGATAGCGAGCCATTTTTAAAAAAATTAAACGACAAACTAATAAAATATTGATGAATTTGCCAGGCCTGATTTGGATGCAAGCTTTCATGAGTTTTCATTCAAATTTTGAATTTGCTTTCACCAGTAAGTTTCGCTACCACTACGATGAAAAATAAGTTGGTAGATGTCTTCAGGGTTGGAATATCCTCAAATTTGAAAATATTCTAGAAATTAAGATCATCTGATTCATGTTACGGTAGCTTTTGTTGCCACAGTGATTAATACATTTTTGCGGCACCGTAATGGCTACGCCTTTGGCCGAAAAGTCACAAAATTCGGCATAGACCAAGATCAACAGCTTGAGGCTATCGTCTTCGTTAAAAGGGCTCCGTGCAGTATATTAAAATGTAAAAAAATATATATTTTTGATACCATGAGGTGGCACTGTGTGTATAACAGTCTAATAACATATAGATTTCTTCAGGTCGGGACATTTCATGTACAGGGTAAGTTTTGGAAATAGCCGACTTCCTGTAAAACTTAGCTCATGGCTCCAAGAGACTTTTTTGTAGGTCTTATAGCCTTATACATACTCCATAAAATTTACAAAAAGCTAGGTGAAATAAAATACCAGGGCTGCTTTTTTGAACATTTCTAGAGGGCCATGGCGAGCCATGTTTAAAAAGCTTCACAACTAACTTATAAAATATTGATGATTTTGCTCAGCCTGATGTGTGTGTAAAGTTTCACGAGTTTTTGTTCATATTTAGAGCCTCAAAATCAGCGTTGTTTTATTGCCGAACAGTGCATTGCCACGCCCACAACTTTTCACGAAAAATGACGAATTTCGTATTGTGACATCCTCATGGCCTAAACACTCATCCGAGCATATATGAGGGCGACCTTGTTGACTTGCTCGGAGAAAACCATAAAAGAAAATAACTTGTATTAGCTTTAACCAGTTGGTGGCACTACCACTTGGATAAAAAATAAGTTGGGAGATGTGTTCAGGGCTGGAATATCCTCAAATATGAAAAACTTCGAGAAGATTGGATCATTTGAGTCATGTTGCCAGAGCTTTTGTTGCCACAGAGTACAATCAGATTTTTCAGTTATGTATGGCGAAAAGTCACAAAATTCGGCAGAGAGTAAGATCAATGTTTTGAGGCTTATGTAACAAATATTTAGTCTTATTCGTTAAAAAGGGCTCCGTGCAGTACGTTAAAATGTAAAAAAATATATATTTTTTTGTACACTTGGCGCAGTTTGCATAACAGAATAATAACATATAGATGTCTTCAGGTTGGGACGTTTTATGTATAGTTGAAGTTTTGGATTTTTTGGAGCATGTGCAGGGGAGTTATTAAGCATGTTGTCCATTGTGGTGACATGCCCCCTTTGAAGTTAATTCCAAATGGCCGACTTCTTGTGCAATTTAGCTCAGGGCTCCAAGAGACTTTTTTGTAGGTCTTGGCCTTTTACATACGCCATAGAATTTTCAAAAAGCTAGGTGAAACACAGAGAGCGATAGAGTGCCTTTTTAAAAAAAAAAAACTGCACGAGATACTAATAAAATATTGATTTTATCTGGCCTGATGTGTGTGCAAAGTTTCACGAGTTTTCATTCATATTTAGAACCTCAAAATTAGCGTTGTTTTTTTGGCGAACTCTGCGAAGCCACGCCCACAGCATTTCACAAAAAAAGACGAATATCGTATTGTGACATCCTGAAGGCCTAAACACTCATCCGAGCATATATGAGCGTGACCTTGTTGACTTGCTCGGAGAAAGACATCAAAGAAAATCAATAATAATTTGCTTTGACCGGTTGGTGGCGCTACCACTATGATCAAGAATAAGTTGGTAGATGTCTTAAGGGCTGAAATATCCTCACATGTGAAAGATTTTGAAACGATAGGATCATCTGTGTCATGTTGCCGGAGCTTTTGTTTCCACTGATGTATACTCTATTATTCCACTATCCCGTTTTCATGCAAACAGGCCTAAGTGTATTGAACATGAGTCTATACCAGGATATGCACCAGCATCAAATCTGTTATCTGCATGAGGTGATAACGACAAGAAAGCTACCTGATTTCATTGTCAATCAAATATAGATATAAACCAGGAATGTATATGTAGAATTAGAACACATTTGCCCACCCAAGTGGTACCGGTATGTCATGGTATTGGTTGTAGCGTGTAGACTATTGGATGGAAATGAATATTCTATTTTCAAATAATTTCTCAATCATTTTCATTTATAGACTCTCCTGAGAACAACGATGCCAGCATTAAGAAGATTGCCAAGGATGTCTTGGAGAAAAGGGCATATATCTGCTCTCATCCTCTTGAAAGGACGTACTGAGTTCTCCCATGTGACTCCAATACCATTTGTGTTGACGACGAGGGCTGTGCAAAATTCACAATTTCTAAATTAAATTCAATTGATAATTTTGAATTGAATGTCGCTGATGGTGTAGTGGTACAGCTGCCTGATTTGTGTGTTGGCAGCGTGGGATCAGTTCCCACTCGGGGACAGTGTCTATGTCTGCCCTGTGACCGGCTGTGACCAGTTCAGGGTGTAGTGCGCCTTTCGCCAGTCGTCAGCTGGGATAGGCTCCAGCACAATCCCGCGACCCTGTACAGGATAAGCGGTGTGGATGATGTCATTTTAAATTGAAACCACCCCACAGGATGTTACATTAAATTTAATTGTAGGAAGTGGAATTCCTGTTTGACACCTCAATTAAAATTAAAATTCAAAATTCAATTGGAATTCATGGGTCTTTCTCTGTTCAATTCTGAATTTCGTACAGCCCTGTTGAGGACACTTAACAATGATATACTGGGGGAAATGACAAATTTTACCCTAGCAATGGCTGGAGTGTAGCGGTATAAACGGTATATTCAATAGAGGTATGAATTTGCCCAAAGGTAGAGATATGGCCTCCAAGGGCCAATCACAGTAATGCATGTTGATTTCATTTTTGTGTCCTCCTTTGTTCTCACTGCTCAGTATGGCTGAAATGCCAAAATTGTATGGCCAGCAACAAGCCAATGTGGAAACAGAGAAATAAAGTTTATTAACAATATCCACTACATTTTTGTGTTCTTGAAGAACTGAGAAAGTGATGTTGACCAAATTTGAGCTAATTTGTCCGATATCCTGTTGCAGAGCTACTACAGATTGTTTGTATTTTGAAGCCCATTATACTTCACTGTTTTCCACTGTTCCGATCAGGGAACATGGTGCATGCTATTTTGCGGCTTCCTCTATGAGGTACGGCTTGCTTGCTAATGTGACAAAACATGATGCAGAGCCTCACCAGAAAAAGTTGGCTTTGAATCTTGGCTCAACATGGCATAAGTCACTAATCATTGGCTCCCCGGCAGCAAAAAAGCTATATGTATTTTAATCACGAAAGGAGAAAGAGCAGTAGTAACAGAAGAATGACAGCTGAGCCATGCCAATTGTTAAGCTGTCGATTATTTCACGAAACATTGAAGTGCTTTGGTAAGATAGCACACTCATTACTTGGGTTTGGCTGGAACCACATTAGAATGGAGAGTGACCACCTTTTGCAGGGAACTCAATTAGTGTCTGGAGAGAAAATAATACTAACAAGTTACACGACAACAGGACATCACAGCACACATCAGCTGAGAAGGCGGCCTACAGGGTTAGTATATATAAAGTATATTAATATGATAAATGTTTATAGTATATTACAAAGCTTTAACCCACATTGCAGTAATTTTCATCGTATCAGTAGTTTCAATAGTTGACGCAAAAATTTTAAAAGTTGCGTACAAGGAAAGACATTTGGATAAATGTACCTTGCAAAAAATAGAACCCAGCACCATTATCTGTGCGTAAAGTAGGTAATCCAATCCATCAACAATGTTCTTTAATTGAGTGCTGTTAGCCAAATCAAAGTCCAGATCTCAACCCAATAGAAAACCTGCGGCAGGATTTGAAGAGTGCCATCCATTGGAGATGACCAAGGAACAGGACTCCGCTGGAGCAGTATTGTAAAGAGGAGTGGGTGAAACTGTCCAAACAACATTGCGCAAAACTCATTTCTGACTATCCAAAGTGATTGGAAGCTTTCATTGCTGCCGAGGGAGCTGCAACCAGACTTGGGCAATTTGTCAATAATTAGAAGCCTGATCAACAATCTTATGTAGGTTGGTGTGTTTGTGTTATATCATTTTATGCAAACAGATGAAACACACTTTTCCTTCGTTTTTTGCCAACAATTGAGGGTTGCTCATGGGTATGAATACATTTGCAACCCACTATAATACAACTTGGTGTTTTGAGCTCCCCCAAAAGCATTCAGGGGCACAGGGTCTGTCAAGTCAAGATCCAATTTCTTCATCTCCTACCTTAAAAACAGATTCTGACCAAAGTAGTGTGTTCAAAGTGGTTCAATGCCCCTTATTTAAGTTGTAATTGCTTGTTTTTAGTGTACTTTCAGAAGAAATTGGCTTATTCTAAGCCGTTTTTGCCTGGGACCAGCTAGAACAACAAACCAAATATTCAGTTTCAATAAAATATTTACTATTGTAAGTAGAGTTGGGCAATTTAACACATTAATTTTGCATTAATTCACTGGTTTATTAATGCCGACAATGATTTTAACGTGCATTTATGCCATTCGTACTATTTCTTTTATTGTGAAAGTCTGTTGCTCCCAGCTGCGGAAAAAATAAATTTACTGGCGTTATATATTCGGTATACAAAAAAAAAAAAAACTATTCCATTACTGTTGCAGAAATTTACAAGGTGATCTGGGCAGAGGAGGTGCACTGTCAGACAGGATGGGCACTGTCAGACAGGAAGTGGTGATGGGATACCTTTCGAAATAAAAGTAAACCCGTTCGCCGACCAACTTTGTAAGACGCGCATTACCGGTACATTTGGTACATTTTTCTTCCCTTTTCATTACGATGAGGCAGCATAACATCTTGGTTAGCTTATGCCATAAACTAGTGAGATGTAAAACAGGGTCGGAGAACAAGTTGGAAAAGGAATATTCAAGGCGCTCACTTCCACTTTTTCAATCCTTTTTTTGTGAGGATAAGGCATCGTAAATTGCGTGCCAGTAACATGATCATGTTTAAAACATGCTTTTTTACCGTTACTCCAAATGATCATAATGCACCTGATCCGGAGATCAGTTTGACCATAACCCTCATTTAAGTTAGTTTGCACTCACTTACTTGATACCGCATCAAGTTACTTATGTCTGACCCATAACTTTTTTTTATAACATTGGGCAGGGTTTAATTATATTGGCTGTGACAAAAACAATAAAAAAAAAAAGTATAAAACCGACCAACTGTTTTCTATATTTGTCTTACAATGTTTTTAATATTTATATCGACACTAGACTGAACTACTGCTTCATATCTATGTATTATGCTGGAGCATAGGACTGAATATGAACGGTGAGATGCCCACAGTTGAGGAATATTTTACAAAAGACTAATTTTGATTTTACAATTGTTTTCTTTACTTCACTGAAAGGTGTGAGGTTTGAGCAAATCATAGAGTCTGTCGGTCTTTGTAAGACAGATGTTGTGAAATGGGCTATATAAATAAAGTTGTATTGTATAGCAAAAATGTAAATGTCATGACCCGTGTCGGTCAGGTCAGTGTTTTTTGTTATTGTTTTCGTCACCTCCCTGCCATGTGCACGTTGTTTATGTTTGTCAGCTTAGTAGAGGCGTTTCCCCTCAGCACTCCGTCTCCACCAGCCACGCACCTGTTCCCTGTCAACCATCACGCACCTGATTCCCATCTGCTCCCCCTAATTACCGGACTATTTATCCACCCCTGGCCGACAGCTCAGCGTCGGAACATTTCTCCTGCTACGCCCTTTTATGGACTTTTTGACGACCACCCTCCTTCTCGCTCATGCCCTCGCTCATGCCCTCGCTCATGCCCTCGCTCCTGCTCCATGCTCCATGCTCCATGCTCCATGCTCCATGCTCATGCCCCGTGCTCATGCCCACGGTCCCTTGTGTTATGTCACGATCCTCGTCACTTGTCTTCTTTCGTTCTATTTAGTCACGTTTAGTTTGTCCACGCCACGTTGTTTGTCCTTGTTTGTTTCATTGAATAAATTCCCTTTAAGTTTATCCGTTTCCCTGCTTCCTCGCTTTCTGGGTCCACCTCCTCCTCGCCGTCCGGCGAGCAAACCTGACAGTAAATGCGTAAAATAACTTGTAATCATATTATCCTCAGGAAAGGAGGGGGACTTTATTGTATTCCGAGGTCACCAGTTGGCTCTCAAAAACAGAGAGGTGACACTGACACTGTAAGTGTTTTGGTGGAGATCAAAAGACTTAGATGTTTTCGAAGAAGGTAATGCATATGTAATACAATACAACTTTATAAGTAAACACTTTGACATCGGCATGTAACCAGAATAAAATCATTGTCGAACAAAATGGCTGTGTCAGAAGTTTATTTCGATCACTAATCCAGCCTTTCTCGGCAGCCTCTCTGGGAGGATGCGGAGACAACCAGGTCTTCAAAGAAAATAGACTACACTGTCAGTTAAGATAGTCTTTTCTTGACTTTGATAATCCCCCTTCCAGGATGACCAGGCTGCAATGGATGCTGAGTGGCAACGGTTAACAGGTAATGCGGTGTTATACAATGCAAACTTGAATAGTTTGCGAGGTCTTCCTTAAAATCAGGGAAGAAAGAGAAGTGTTCGAAGTAAAAATTTTAATACTTAGAATTTGAATTTTTATTCAATTTTACGTTGGGTGTACACCATGAACCTCCCAATGTCTTGAAACAGAGTGCCAACAGTCTTCATAGAATGGTCTTCATAAAGAGAAAGTGAATATTAATGGAGCCAAGATCAGCTGTTTTTGCTCCCCATTCAGGTCCTCCTCACGGCCAAAATACTTGGATCGTATTTCCATTGTCTCCACCACTTCCTCCATGGTGACAATTGGAAGTAGTTCCACCCTTGACAAAAACAGCTGATGGTGTTTGTCAACCAACGTAGC
The DNA here is from genome assembly GCF_059441095.1 of Idiotropiscis lumnitzeri. Taxonomy (NCBI): domain Eukaryota; kingdom Metazoa; phylum Chordata; class Actinopteri; order Syngnathiformes; family Syngnathidae; genus Idiotropiscis; species Idiotropiscis lumnitzeri. The sequence continues at coordinate 21,094,396 of NC_142401.1, read as the reverse complement.
TGCTTTTTTGGCTTTCTACACCAGTGTTTTCTATGGGGAAAAAAGGTTTGATAACAACATGACAGATTTTCCTTTGAGTATCCAGTAGTTCACGTGGCACTTACTACATCATCTGTTACATCTCCAACTTTGTCACATGTGGGTACATCTGATAGAAGTTGTTGCTGATCTTGTTGTTCCTCTTAAAAAAAAACATTTTTTTCATTAGTCAAATAAATTTTTTTAAGTCAAGAGAATGAAAGTTTTAAAAAACGTATAGAAGCCAAATATGGGCCAAATGTTTATTTCTATTACTTGTGTTGAGCACTGTGTGGTGCTGTCACTTAGATTATAAAAGAGGACAAAGAAAGGGTGTACACGTGCTGACTAGGAAAGGCATACAGGTTTTTGACCGCTTTGGTGGAGATTGTAAGTTTTGGAAAATTATAGATAAATGAACATTTTAGAAATTTACGTAAGTCCTCTCTGTTAATTGGGACAGGCAGGCATCAAGTAAACAAAGGCACCAGCGCGTCAGACCACCAAGCAACACTTCACTTGCCCAGTACTAGACTATTGTAGAACGTATTTCCCCAAAACTGTCATGGTGAATAGATTTTTTTGTTTTTTCACCATTAGGAACGATTTCTCAGTGAAAAAAATACATTTCTTTTTTTTCAAGTGGGCTTAAAAAAATAAATGAAAATCCATCCATCCATTATCAGTACCGCTTCTCCTTACAAGGTTCACGGGGGGGTGCTGGAGCCTATCCCAGCTATCTTCTGTGAGTGGGCGGGGCACACCCTGAACTGGTTGCCAACCAATCGCAGGGCACGCCTAGACAAACAACCATCAGCACTCACACTCATATCTAGGGGCAATTTAGAGTGTCAAATCAACCGGCCATGCATGTTTTTGGAATGTGGGAGGAAACCGGAGTACCCAGAGGAAACGCACGCAGGCACGGGGAGAACACGCAAACTCCACAAAGGAAGGTCGGAGACGGAGTCGTACCCACGACCTCTGCACTGTGAGGCCATCATGCTAACCAGTTGTCCACCGTGCTGCCATAAATGATAATATTGGTGACAATTGAAATCACCCTTAGAAGTGTTGTCCAGCTGGTGGTTCAGAGGTCGGAACACAGGAGGGATTTCACCTCACACAAATACCATTGAAGCATCCGTCTTTTGAAGCATCCGTCCAGTGCGCAAATAATTTCCCATACCCGAAATGAGACATGAAATGAACTTTTTAAAACAAGGATAACATAGACAATTTTAAGTCAAAAAGTCAAACCTGCCAATGCTGAAATATTCTCCATTAGTAGTATAGAGCCCCTTTTTCTCAATGACGGCATGGCAGACTAAAATAAACAAAACAAAAAAAAACATAATCCAAAAAATATCATCTTTTATCTTTGAGTCAAGTGAGTAGAAAACACACAAGGAGTGAAAACAAATGACAACTCCACTTCCAGTGTAAATGTGTCTTTAACGTTGACACTGGCTTCAACCTTTGTTAGTTTTGAGCCACACTTTTGTTAAATTTACAAGCTGCTATAACTAAAAGAACATTTGGGATGTGACACATGCTGCATCAGAACGTATAGTCAAGTTGTCAAAGTCTTCTAGAGCTTACTTAAAAAAATAAATAAACAAAGATAGGTAATTTACAGTGGTGACGTCATAGGGACATCCAGGACTTGGTAAAGAATTTACTGTAAAGGATTTTATAAGCTTGACTACAAGTGACATGTATTCAGTTTAATGCAATAAAGATATATACTGATTGGGCTTTAATTCAATGCATGAGAAAAGGTCAGGCCAGGCTGTGTGAAATTGCATGGGTGGCAGATGTTTTGTGCAGGATGAGCCGCACGTCGGAGAACTGAGTGTGCAGACGCGAAGGGTCCCGGACTTCGATCAAGGCCACCCGGCTGTTGTTGTGTGAGATGGTCACACGGTCGACCGTGAGAGCAGAATAACAGATCCAGTGGTTCATGGGCAGTGGAGCGCACAAACAACTGCCTTGGCGCACACCGTGGGAAGAGCCGACACGTCACCTTGCGGGCAGAAGACGTCCACTAAGAGAAAGCTAAAGTTAACTGCAGATGACACATAGCCAATAGTAGAATAGTAGGATATCTTTGCTTTGTTTGCTGAAATGTATAAATGATCCTGGGCAACTCGGGGGGGGGGGGCGTCGTCCTCTGTTGGGTACAGGGACGCGCAGAGCTGTAATGGTAGGAACCGAGCCCCAGGCTTTGTATTAGATCTCGTGTTAGGAATAAATCCGCCCCCGTGTGAAGTTGCCGGCTTCCTGGTCATCTTTCTCTCAAAAACGAGCGCGCATAATTGTTGGATGAATGAAGGTCGTGTTTGGTTAACCATTAATGGAGTCAGATAATTAATTCGAACTATTTTGGTAAACTTTTGGTACATTTAAAGTTAGAAATTCCAACAACTGGGAGAAAAAGAAAATCTTAACATACAGGTAGGACAATGAATGAAAAATAATAATCATAAAAAAATAATAAAGATGCCACAATCAAGCCCAAATGGTTGCCCTGGACAAAATGAGAGAAGTTAGAGGGTTAGGTCTTGTTACACATTATCTTTCAACATATATGTATCAAATCATTCTTTCATTCCAATGTCCTGGATTAATCTTCTGGCAGAAGCTTCTAAATTTCAAAAGAAAGCATAATTAAGATCTTCTTATGGATGAATTGTAAAAACATCTGTCCATGCAGCCCACCACCACACCACAAGTGCTCGCAAACCACACAACCAACACAACAAAACATGCAGTAGTCATTCAAAAGAATTGTTGACTTTTTAGGTTGGCTGAATACCAAATCAGTTCTGCAAAGAACATGGTCTGGTAAATAAAAGGGAAAGCACGAAAGAAGACTTTGATCGCAGAAAAGCGCACACATTAGAAAGAACTGGGCATTAAGTTGTTTCATTTCCTTATCACCTAACCCAAACTGTGCATGTGCACATTTGGAGTCCAAAAACACAATGTTTCTCTGTGTTGGCTTCATAACCTGTAATTATAGGCAATGACATTTCAACATAATTTTTGAGAGAAAGGATGACCACACTCTACAACGCAAAATCAACGCAATTACAAAGCTGTGTAGTTGGTGAGTACATAGTCCCCCCTCCAGGTCAAAGCTATCTGATTAGTTGAATCAAGTGCCACTGAATTTTTTCTTAAATAGAAAGCAAACTTGGTATCAGGTCCGCGATTTGTATGTCAGGGAGAAATGACTATCTCGTTGATTCCTTTCATTATTGGGATGGGTCTTTGAAACCCCCTCATTCATACAAGTTGTTGGGGCTTAATTGTCCAGCTTTTTGGCAAGCCTTGAGGTGTGCCTCAATGTTATCGCTCCTCATTACTGTTCCTTCACACATTGGGCAATGGTAATGAGCATAACTTCTACTGGATAGATATTTTTTTTATTCTAAGAAAATAATAAAAAGAATAAACTACTCACAGACACACGAATATGGATGCATATCAGAGAGAAATACACAAACAGATATTACCTTGAAACTGCATTTTTAGTGTGCACTTACAGGTGCCCGAGTAATTTAGGGAGACGAGCAGGTTTGACTTAGGTCGAGCAGCGCTGCACTTCATTCGGTTGAATGACCAAAGTTAGTTTTGATAAAGTTACAATCATAAACAGTCATTTTTATGAGTTGATTAATTTAAATGTAATAACGACATGTTTTCGCAAGGACCGAAGTGTCACTTACGTTTTCTCAAGACATCGTAGTGGGCTAAAAATTAAGTGCGACTATGGCAAGCCGTTTGAGCATTTATTCCATATCCTTGATATCACACATTTGTGTATTTCACTAGTGCGGTCTTTTCCAGCACTAGTTATACATTCAGCTACACTAGTGATGCCCTCTGTCGTACTAGTTGCACAGAAACTCTGACAAGTGACTCATTTTCAGCAACATGTAACTAGTAAAATGTGGATTATTCCAACATGTTAACTAGTGACATATGATTTCCTACACTAGTTCACTAGTGAGAGCGAAAATACTCACTAGTTAACTAGTAACGGCAAAAATACTTACTAGTTCACTTGTGAAAGCCCTTTAAGCCTTGATATTTAACTAGTAACTTTCAAAAATGTTACTTGTCAACTAGTGATACTCCAAATTTCCACTAGTTGCACTAGTGAGAAATTTTGACTGAACTAGTTCAACTAGTGAGGTCCAAAATGTTTACTAGTTGAACGAGTGGATGCCAAACTGCTCTCTAGTCAACTAGTTACACAAAAAACTAATGAGAAGGTGGGGCAGATGTGTGCATCCAGGATTCCTATTGGCTCTACAGTTAAATGCACTAATCAGAATTCAGCTTTTGTCATTGTCCCACCCACTTTATTAGTGCATGTTTTACACTAGTTGACAAGTGGTCCTGGGGAACTGAAGCTAGTTTACTAGCAGCTGCCTCTTGTGGGGTACATGTTGACTAGTGAATGCATAAAGCCAAACTACTTAAATACTTGCAATCTATTTTGGCCTTACAAGTTAACTAGAGAGGCTCAAAATATTAACTAGTGAACAAGTACATGCTGAGATATCCACTAGTTACACTAGTTGTGCTCATTTTGACCTCTCTTGTTAACTAGTAAACCACATGTATTCTAACTAGTGTTGGAATTTATCTTTAAATCAATGTTAGAATTTAATTTTAAACCAATGTAAACTCAAATTAATAATCTGACTCCAATTTGTGACTTTACCCAACTCTCACTCATCCAACAATATGCGCGCTCGTTCTGCAATAGAAAGGTATCAGGAAGCCGGCATTTTCACACACGAGTGGATTTATTCCTAACACACAAATCTACAACTTGAGTTTGGGTCCCTCTCAATACAGCTCTCTCTGTCTTCGCTGTTCAGCATTAATTTATAGACACAATATGCAAATGACACAGAGACAAAGGCATCCTGGCATGATTCTATTGGCTATGTGTATGCTGCAGTTAACTTTAGCTTGCTTCTCTTGGTCTTTCTTCAAGTGGTGGCCCCTCCTGCTTGTGGCTGAAGGGTCCAGTTTCTTGTGCATCCCTTCCCCCTCGAGGTATCTGTCTGCGCCAGGCACCGACCTAAAACCTCCCAAACCTCACATTCTTTCACTTTCTTTTTCCAACTTCACCAGCCACACACGCAGCATTCCACAGAATAACAGTGACACAAGATGCAGGACATCGAATAAAACTAGCCAGGTTTAAACTCTTCCACTCCTTTATTCCCTCTCATGACCTCAGACAACTGAGGTCATCACTCGAACCCCTCATTTTATTGTTAAACACGAGCTAAAAATAAAACAACGAAAAATTAGTAACAACTATAAATCCATAGAAGGTGAGGTAAAGCTCAATAGAAAATTAGTAAAAAATTAAAAATCAATAGAAAATTATTAAAACTTAAAAATCAATAGAAAATGTCATTCTAGTAGAAAATCCGTAGAAAATTTCATTTCCTCCTCATGGCCTCAGGTCGCTGAGGCCATCTACACATACTCACATCCCGGACTCCCGTAGGGCCACAGCTGTCCCCCCCCCCCCTCCTGGGGGTCCTACTAAGGGATCATCATGTACTGGCCAACAGGAGGGAGTGGCCCCAACGTGCGTTCAATTGTCTTAACAGTTAATGATCTGACACATGGAATACAACAACATCCACATAACACCATAATAGCGGCAAACACAGCGATAGAAATCAGTACTGATGCAATCAAGCTTTTATATTTGCCAAAGATGTTTAACCAGTCAGAATACCAACTGGTGTCCACACCTGAGTGCTCCTTCATTTTGTCACTTAACGCGCGCAGACCCTCCAATGCCTTGGTAAGGCGACCGTCAGGAGATGTTTTGTTGGGAATCAGAGTACAACACTGATCCCCAAAAATACCACACACTCCTCCTCTTTCGGCTAACACCATATCTAAGCTTATTCTGTTCTGGAATGCCATAAGAGACGTGGCAGCCAATTGCTCATGCACTGCCTGGAGTGCCGAGGTGGTGAAGTTCGCCAATCGTTGGACATTATAATCAACATAATTAATCCGGTCCACATTTTTGTTTACCGTAACAAACAGGAAAATACTCTCCCATCCTGCCGCAATTTGATCCACCAATTTATACTCGTCAGGGATCCCTCTTGGAACTCCAATTGCATCTATATACGTGGGATCTCCTGCATTCAACCATTCTTGCATGTCCCTTCTCTTCCTGTTAAGGAAGGGGACTCTTCCCCATTGTCCAACACCTTCCCACTCCATTTTGGCCAGATCTAAGGCTGTCACACTAACTGGCATGATCAGCGTTACCAGGGCGCACTTACCTGAGGCATTGGTGGGAAGCCTATCGTACAGCACTTTCTCTCCACACCACAGCCAAACATCATCACGAGCGAGAGGGATTCCTACTGGCAAAGACACATTTTCATGACACCATGACTCCTGGAGATTTCCAATCCCAGGACCAGTCCCATTTAACTTTTAGGCAGGTGAACTTTTGTTTTGCAACTTGGGTGTCAAAAATAGGCTCTTTCTTTTTTATTCCCACATCATTCCATGGGTGTGTCCAATTAAAATTGTACCCAAGTGTTCACCTGTGTCGGTTGTTTACATTTCAGATTTAGCAGTAGTTGTTGTGTCTGTGTCAGCGTCTTACCATCATCTCGCTCTGCTCCATACCATACCATTCCATTACATGCTCCTTTCGCTCCATCACTTCTGTCATCCCGCATCCTATGTTCAAACGCCAACATCGTCCACACAAAGCACACGCCAGCAAGCAAAATAGTCAATAAGTTAAACATTTGCATCGTCATCGTCTTTGTTCAGACTCGAAAGTGTGAAAGTGTCTGACTTTGATCCAATTCATGCCATCTACACATTCCCTCTCTTGACCTGCCCGTCCGGGCGGTCAACCTCTAAGCTCAACCATGGCGGGCACAAATACTGGGGCCGGGCGCAACTGTGAGCTATGGTACCACTTTTGTCCTGTAGTTCCCAATTGGATGGCGTGTCAGGTTCTAGCCAGAACTCTAAACTGTCCTTATCAGCGAGATTGAGTCCACCTCCGGGAAAGCACCCGGAGGTTGATGTACGGAGCGATGTCCGACTCCAGTGATGCTGAGTTCACTGAGTTCAAATATCTAACTGTGTTCCGAGATTACAAATTAAACCTCGAGCTAACGCTCCAATTTTGACTGTTAATTGACAAATTTTAAAGCAACACAAATGAAATAGTAACCATTTATGCTTAAAATAAAAAATCCCAAAACTATAATAACGCAGATACCGAATTAAACCTCTATTTTTTCTTTTTTTTTTTTATGGGAAGAAAAGGTGCTCTACAAGACATAGACAGCTCCAAGACCGCTGCAGTCTTCACCTCCTATTGTCTCATGATTGGCTCAATCCACCTACAGGCTGTGCCCACACTGATTCTGTCAACTGGGGGAGGGGGTAGAGACAGTAAAAACAATCGCGGAGCTGTGGAGCCGAGCCCCAAATCAGTCGGGCCCTGGGTCCACAACACCTCTAGCAGAGACACACACAGAACTACCATTTCCGAGCGACCCTTCCCTGGAAATTTTGAAATTTAGTAATGTTCCCAAAACCAAAGAATTTGTAGTCGGTGCTGATATATGATCTCCCGATTGTGCAACAACTATGGGGTCTAGACCTCTAGTAAGATGACGCTCATCAATATTCAATGCGATTTGTGGCTCGGCGAAAGTAAACAATTCATACCATTTCCGCTGTCCAGGGACAAGGCACGCGTGCGAGGCAACGCAGGTAGACATAACAAATATATAATTCTAACGCAAGATGCACTCATGACTAAATTTGGATGAGTGCATTTTTGATAAACCAAATCATGTTTGTGATCACATGTACAATGTGATATGTCAATCGGTGAATTGAAAGGGTGGCGGTTGCTAAACCACTCAGACCAGAGCAAGAACAGGGCATACCCACCGCGGGAGGATGGGAACCAGGTTTCAGAGCTGCCCTCAAATGTTTCAGTTCAGTTTAGCCACTGGGAAGGAAGAGAGCACGACATATGCTCCCTCCGACGGATGTGCAGAGTCAAGTTCAGTCCCATCCGGGAATGCCACTCGAATTCCAGTGTTCGTTCAGTCAATGGCAGTGACTCAGGCAATCTTGAGAGTCCACATGGCTCAGTGGGGGTTGCGGAAGGAGCTCATAGCTCGCCCCAATATCCAGCACCATCGAAAACTTGTCCATCCACCGTCCCCGGACTGCTAGGACCTGCTAGTCCTCGAATGCTGAAGCTCCGCTGCCCCCTGTCATGGAATGGGGTACGAGCGGGTTTGTGTCAAGTGCGTTGGGAGTGGGTAACGGTGGCGCCCCCTGCGCTGGTGGAGCTCTTTGTGACAGATATGGCACCGGAGGACGGCACATTCCAGAAAGTGGCTCGGCATGGACAGCTCATCACCCAGTGACCCCACACCCCGCAGCAAGAGCACACCCCACTCACAACCCCCGTCTGTAATCACCCATACCTCTGTTACTGCAATCCCAACCTCGTTGACTGGCCTGCTATGGACAGCAGCCAGTCTTCTGTGGCGCTGCGTCACCCGAACCTTGCCCAGAAGCAGCAGAAGTGGAAGGAGCAGCTGCCTCCTTTTTTCTTATCTCTCTTGGCCTTCTAAACCTGCAAGTACAATAATTTTAGTCACGCTCCTTAATCCAATCCCATATTTTCCTTTTCTGATGTCGTGCAAAATTCTGTACAAAATGTGTTCTACTTAGCCCGAGTAGCATTTCTCATTGATGGACTATTTCGCCTGATTTCTGCCACTGGGAGGGGCACGCCCTTGTGGACGGCCAACTGGAACAGCTGTGTAATGTCGACATTATTGGATGGGTCACTGCCGGAAGTCTCACTCTATTCACATCTCGCCCTGGCCACATAGACCAGGCCTGTCTCCCCCTTCCACACCTGAAAGACACAGCAACATCGACCCCAACGGGCCAGAAATATCTGATGCACGGCACGGCCAATCTCACCTGAGGTGTCCCCACTTAGCTGGTGACCATCATGCTGGTCAGCAGGTCTGGCCTCGGCCTCAAGTGAGGACAGTTCCTCTTAAATAAATTTTGTCCCGCTTGTAACTCTGTATAAACCTCTTAGTCTGGTGTCTCCTTTGTAGGAGATTTCAACCAACGTGACCTCTTTACAACGTGTGACCTCTTTACAACGTGTCGAATAAACCAATGTTGACCTTTCTGCTATCTTTACAGCTGTGAGAGCTGTTACTAACGCCTCCTTCCCCCTTGGGTAATTACGAATGTCTTATCTTCAAACTTCTTACAAGCACCCAGTATCCTGGCTTTACTAGATTACTGCCCTGCTGGGAGACGGAAAGAGCTTTGTCACTCTAAATTTGCGCCTGTCTTTTGTTTTCCTAACACTTTTCACATATGGTCAGCTAAAGTTGCTTTAACAACTATTTCCCATTTGTTCTTAAATTTGAGGTATTCTATAAGTTCTTCCAAACAATGTTTTACAATGTCTTAGTCCTAAATACAATGAAATACGTTACAATGGAAAATATCAGAATAAAATTTCATACATCCAACATGAGACACGTGCTTGAGACCACTTCAGGGTCATATATGTCTGAAATATCTCCTCTACAACAACTTACCCTTGCGTTAAGTGAGTAATTTTCCATAAAAACAGTGCCACTAATTCGACATTAACTTCAAGTATCACTGCTGTGGTGCTGTATTATATGGAAAAGTCTGAACAATCCAAGAAAATTTTGCCCTATCCTGGACTGGGTGTGTGTTATCTAGTCGCGCATCCAATGTGAATATATCTTATATCTCCCTCCTTGTTGAGGAGAACCTCTGGGATGGTAGTGGTGAGGCGCTATTTGAAGCATTCTCTGGCCTTCTGGTCACACTGGTCACATGTCACCTCAAACCTGTGGAGATAACTGGAGGTGTGGCAATTGCCAGTGAGAAGAGACAAATTATCTTCCTTCCAAAACTTTCAGTTTTGCATAAATTTTGTGTAATAACGTCAATCAATCATTCACTTGATGCTTGAATTTAATTACTCCAATCTTTCTCCAAAAACAATTTGAAAATCAATACTCGGGAGTGCAATAGGGATTCAGGTTGATCAGGCCTGTCCACCCATCGCATCCTAAGTACTGTAAGGGCTTGCCGGTGACCTCAAACAATTTTCTGTCCTGAGGCCCGTCCCTTAAACATTCACTCAAACCACATATGCATCCAAACACTTTTTCTTTCACACTTTCATTCACCAAACGATACTTTCCAATTCCACACAGAGACCCCTCCCTTGGCGCGTCCGCCTTGATTTCACTGAGATTTGTGCTGGCAGATCCATAATTTTGCCTTAATTTAGCCCGCGTATGCCAAGGACGTAGCTGACGAAACTGCACCTGTGACATCAAACAGCTCATAGATGCGAATGTTAGCAGTCTGGTATTTATGGAATGATGTCATATCCTCTAAAATTGTCATGTCAGCGTTCGCGTCGTACAGTCAAAAAAAAAAACATCTGTCTTCCACCTTTGTCACATTTAATACACATCAGTTAATAAATCATCTACAAAACTATTTAGTCCAACTTTATATTTGGTAAACCAATCTCCAATGGCTAGATATTCCCCTTTCCAAAGATTTTCTTTCAACATGTTCATAGAATACTTCACTTAAAACTTATCCCAAAACCATAATCCCTTTGCTTAAAAATTTACATTTTAATAAGATTGTCGCCGCCCTGCTGTTCCTCAGGCATCCCCTGCATGTTTCAGTATTTAACTTGTGTTCTAATTCCCTGCTAATTTGTATTTATTGTTAGGTTGAATACATATATTTTATCCCGTACCTTACTACACTAGCACTGTAAAATAAAACTGCTCCACACCTCAATGAGAGGCAGATGCCTGAAGATTAGATCAACGTCTGCAACATCGAGGGGGGGGTGCTGAGACACACCTCTGAAACAAAAAGACTGTGACCTTCTTTCGAGAGCACCAAAAGGCATATCTTCCTTTTCAATCAGTTAACGACTGCCATTGATGCCTGTTTTTCCTCTTGTGTCTGAAATGTTTACATGTTCCTGCTGGTGCTTCCCCCCCCGGGGCCAGCACGGGCGTCTCCACACTCCCCTGCTGTTCTCCTTGCACCCTCTCTCTCATTATTCACAGCCTGTTCGATCAATTGTATGGTCGCTGGTGTCATCTGTGAATCGTTATCTTTTGCATCTCAAACCATTCTGCTCCCCCCCCATTAATGGCGCCGTCGGATCGGGCGGCGGCTCAAACACATACTGTTGCGAGTCTGGCAACTGTGGATAAATGCCTCTCAGACATTCCGTCTTTTCTTCCACTTTTTCAATCACTTCATCCTCTTTCTCTGACTTCCTCCCCCTACTTGGGAACGAGCATCTAACTTCAAAGAGCTGTTAACTCTTTGTTAGAGCACACTCATGATTTTACGATTACACCTCTACCCATTGCCTTCTGTAAAATCTTTCTCACTCTTATTTTTTCCTTTAATTTTCCAAATTCACTGTAGCCTTACCAAAGCCACTCAAACAATCAAGGTATCAAATCACAAACTACAAAGTCAGGAACCACCTATGCTCTTGCAAAGTTTTCTCATGCTCTCAAAAGCTTCATTCAATTATGATTTCATAACACCAATTTTTTTTTCTTTGTGTCATTTCCATCTGTGCATTTCATTCCAGTTACTAATTACAGTTACCTTAATAGAAAGACCATCAACTAAAGTATGAAACATAAAATATTTATTTCTTCAATTCCTCCTTACAGCAGACCCTAATTCTTATCCTTTTCATTTGTTCAAGTCACACCTTCTTCAATACTGCCTGTTTAATCATCCTCCTTTCAATGGAACATTAATTGTTCCTTTCTCTTTTCTTATTGAACTTCCAATCTCTACACTGACACAATTTCTTCTCTTTTCTTATTTCATCCCTACTTCATGTTTTTCTTCTCTTTTTTATGTTTCATTTTTATGAATTTATCCTTAATCTCCGTGCCACACCCGAGACCACTATCACACTTACTCTCCTTCGCCATCTTGAAATCCACTCGTGTGTGTCCCAACCACTTCTTACGCAGAACAATTTTAGCCTTCACATTCACACAGCTTCCACACAGACACGTAAATCCCAGATTTTAAACCGTGTCCCGATACGTAAATCCCAGATTTTATACCGTATCTTAACCACGAATAGTTCCAAACTATTCTAGTAGGTAAATCCCAGATTTCAGACCCTACTAACGTCCACACTGTAACACTTTTTATTATTTTTTTTTAACTATACTACTTTACTTTTGCGCCATTAATTATGCTAGAAGGTAAATCCCAGATTTTACACCCTAATAGCGTCCAACACTTTTACGCTTACTACGTTCCGCTCCTCCTTCCTCTTATAATTTAGCGTTGCCAATGTGCAGAATTTGAAAGGGTTCTGCTTACCTTGTTTCACTGTGGGCCCAAGAGGAAAGATGGTCGGATGTGTGGCTCTTTTATACTTTATCCTTTCTCAGGTCGTCACCTGGTGTGGACGTGCGAGACCCAGTCTCATGTGGTTTTTCTCGAAGTTCCAAACTTCTTTTACCTCTCATGCATCGCGTCGGCGTCACCATAATTGTTGGAATTTATCTTTAAATCAATGTTAGAATTTAATTTTAAACCAATGTAAACTCAAATTAATAATCTGACTCCAATTTGTGACTTTACCCAACTCTCACTCATCCAACAATATGCGCGCTCGTTCTGCAATAGAAAGGTATCAGGAAGCCGGCATTTTCACACACGAGTGGATTTATTCCTAACACACAAATCTACAACTTGAGTTTGGGTCCCTCTCAATACAGCTCTCTCTGTCTTCGCTGTTCAGCATTAATTTATAGACACAATATGCAAATGACACAGAGACAAAGGCATCCTGGCATGATTCTATTGGCTATGTGTATGCTGCAGTTAACTTTAGCTTGCTTCTCTTGGTCTTTCTTCAAGTGGTGGCCCGTCCTGCTTGTGGCTGAAGGGTCCAGTTTCTTGTGCATCCCTTCCCCCTCGAGGTATCTGTCTGCGCCAGGCACCGACCTAAAACCTCCCAAACCTCACATTCTTTCACTTTCTTTTTCCAACTTCACCAGCCACACACACAGCATTCCACAGAATAACAGTGACACAAGATGCAGGACATCGAATAAAACTAGCCAGGTTTAAACTCTTCCACTCCTTTACTAGTAAAGTATTTGGGTTCAAAGTGAGTCACTAGCAAACTAGTGGCAATTATTTTCACATCACTAGTTCACAAGTGGATGACATTTGTCTCACTTGTCAGGCTCAATTCTGAACTTGTACAGACTTTGACTGAGCATGTTTGACAAAATTGCGCACCAGGTGACATGTGCGCACAACAAGTAAACTAGTGAAATCATCAAATTTGAGTAGTTGATTTGTTTCCCAATTACAACACTATACAAGTTCACAAGTTGTGCCCACATATCAACTAGTAAGCAATTTTGGTTAACTAGTATGATATAAATGCCAGCTAGTATGCAAAAAACATTAGCTAGTACTCCAAAAATCCCCACATGTTAGATATTTGTTGTGCGAGTTGTGCACAGTGCCTCACTCATGATGCATAACATTTAACAAGTAAAAATAAAAGGCCAACATGTAGGAGAAAATTCAAACATGTTCAGTCAAATCTTGCACAAGTTCTTTTCTGTGTCTGACAAGTGAGACAAAAATCCTTCTACTTGTTATCTAGTCAAATAGACATCAGTGTCACTCGTTAACTAGTGACTCATTGTGGACTCAACTAGTTCACTAGAATGAAAACATGTGTTTCACAAGTTAACAAGTGGGGTAAAAATTAGACCAACTAGTGTAACTAGTGGCTATCTTTGTATTTACTTGTAAACTAGTTCACATTTTGAACCTCACTAGTCAGCTAGTAGGGTTGGCAAGATCTCAACCAGTGTGACTAGTGGACATTTTATGCCTTACTTGTGAACTATTGAGCAATTTGAGAATCTGACAAGTCAACGAGTAAGGCCAGGAAAAAGCTTAACTAGTGTCACTAGTGGACATTTGGACCTTACTAGATGACATGTAAAATGAAATATGTGACCATTGTTGTCTCTAAAATCACTCATACACCAACATGTTCACTAGTGAACTGCATTCAAATGAAGCAGGCGGGACAAGTACTTTGATTGGTCAATATCTTGATGAGATCGCTTGACGCTTTAACCCTTAAGAGGCCAGCCCGTAATACCTGTTATGAAAAGAGTGATTGTATAAAAACATTTCATACTTATGATTAATCTTACTCTCTCTCCCTCTCCACATAGAGGCTGGTGTAAAAATAGGTATGTAGTTATATAAAAGAGAAAACATGTACAATACTTTCTGTGTAGTAAATATTAAGTTTTTAAATATTCCATAATATAAAATACAGTTATCATATGTGACTAATTTCAGACTACCGTATACCAAAATCATGAGCAGTGACTGGTTAGATTATATTATTTTGAAATGGGCCGCCAATAGAAAACCATTGCATTCTTTCCTACTGATCCCCATGACCTAAAAAATGCCCATTAGTTCACTAGTAAGCTCATTTTTGTATCTTACTAGTTAACATGTAAGATAAAAATGCCCACTAGTTCACTAGTAAGCTCATTTTTGTATCTTACTAGTTAACATGTAAGATAAAAATGCCCACTAGTTCACTAGTAAGCTCATTTTTGTATCTTACTAGTGAACATGTAAGATAAAAATGCCCACTAGTTCACTAGTAAGCTCATTTTTGTATCTTACTAGTGAACATGTAAGCCCATAAATGCTGTGGGGCACTAGTGTGAAATGCATGCTCAAGGCCATAGAATAAATACTCAAATGGCGTGCCTCGGCAAGCCTTTTCAATATTTATTCAACGGACGCCTTGTCACGATCCTACATTACCCAGGATTCATCCGACATGACGTTTGTTTTTCGGACAGCCAATCACGATACATGATGTGCCAACCAGCGACTTAAGCCGAAGAGAAAACCTTCAGAGGTATTGCAATGTTTTTTGTAAATATTACTCTTAATGTGATACCAAATTTGATTTTACGATTATTTTAGGCGACAAAGTAGTGGTGTAAACGTCAAATGTGTGGTCAATTTATCAAGATAAGCCCTGCTTAAAAACTTGCTTCAACGATTTCGGAGATGTCTGTGTCCGGTTTTGATGGCGGATGGCGGCAGTTCAACGCTCACAGTTGCCGCCGAGAGCAGCTTCATGCCGGCAGGACTTTCTGAAATCTGCCGCTGCTAGTTTTATAGCGAACCGCAAAAGATGAAGATTTCCGCGCATTTGACGCTCACATTTTGACTTCACGGTGTAGTTTGTTCATTGCTCACAAGCTAATAGAGTAGGAACAAGAGTTCAATTAACGTTGGAACATAATCGTTCATTATCGTTTGCTAGCTGCGTTTGTATATTTGAATTATTTCCTTGCCTTCATTACACGCAGTATTTGTATTCCTTTGTAACTGTGTATTATAAATAAGGTTGCGCTATATGTTACTGGACAAACTATAGGTCCTGACTGCTTGGAGACCCCACGGCAGATGAGCAGCTCCATTCGGACCCTTCTGACGGCGCATCTTCTGCAGCACGATGCTGTTCATAGAAGCTAAAGGGTGATCAGCTTCCCTAAATAACACCAGGAGGAGGAGAGACACAACTTCTTCCCGAAATCTTGATAAAAACATCCCGTTTATTCATTGTTAAATTAATTATATATTTCATGTAACTTATGTTTACAATAAAATGTTTTTCAACTGTATTCTGGATATGCATTGTCTGAAATTAAGTGGTGAAACCACAACTAATATTTCCTCCAACATCGAACCTGCTCGGTCACATCTTCTGTCTTAAAAAACAAAACACAATCAGTGGCTTCAATAAAGATTGTAGAAACCTCAAAATGCACACACATTCATTTATTTGATATTACACGGTAAGAAGATTGTGTTTTTGTATTTTATTTACTTCCGTTGTTTTTCCACAACAAACAATCATTAGAGACGAGCAGGGGGTGATGTCATCAAGTATTGTAATATTATTTTATTGTGCTGTTCTCCCAAATCCGCATTTACAATACAGATTACAGCATCTTTAACAAATACGCATCAACTTTGAACAGATTCAACAACTGAAAAATCACAGCCTCGTGAAGGCAGAATTAATTGCAGGACTTCTGCATTATACTGCATTCCTTTTATTTTGTATACTAAAAGTGGATTGGAGTGAATTTTTAGCAGTACTATTACCCCTTATGTTCATGTAAATAATAAATATACATCCCCCAGAGAGCCATTCCCTGAGAAAAAATGTTTTATTCTGCATATATACCAAGCAACAGGCAGTAAAAGAAACTGTGGACACTCGGGATCAGGCTTTACAGGGTTAATTTTTTGCTGGGTGGCGCTCCTATCAGAGAACCAATAGGAGGCATACACTCATGGTACTTTCCCGCCTCCTCATTAGCATTTAGCGTAACTAGTGCAACTAGTGAGCAATTTGTGTTTCACTAGTTCTACGAGTGAAAATTTGGACATCAGTAGTTTACTAGTTAATCCAAAAAGACAATTTCACCAGTTAACTAGTGAGCAGGTTGGCATCCACTAGTGCTACTAGTGAACATTTTGGAACTCACTAGTGGAACTAGTTCAGTCAAAATCTTTCACTAGTGTAACTAGTGGATATTTGAGGCATCACTAGTTTACAAGTAATTTTTTTTAGACTCACTAGTTAAATATCAAGACTTCAAGGGACTTTCACTAGTGAACTAGTTGATGTTTATCTTTCACTAGTTAACCAGTGGGTATTTAATTTCCAACTAGTTGTCTAGTGCATGCAATCATAAGTCACTAGTTAACATGTTAGAATAATCCATGTTTAACTAGTTAACATGTTGACGCTTTTGTGACTTACCTGTTAGCTTGTAATACTTTGAACATTACTAGTTTGGTCCAGTGGGCCACTAGAGCATAAAAAAGATGACTAGCTGGGAATTTGGCACTACTAGTGCGCATCTAGGTGTCACAAGTTAGACTTCTACCAGCACTAGTTGCACAAAAGACTCACTAGTTGCTAAAAATGAGTCACTTGTTAGAGTTTCTGTGCAACATGTACGACAAAGGCATCACATCACTAGTGTGGCTGAATGTATTACTAGTGCTGGAAAAGACCGCACTAGTGAAATACACAAATGTGTGATATCAAGGATATGGAATAAATGCTCAAACGGCTTGCCATATGCGACCGCTTACTCTGACAAAGCTACGCACTTCTGCTTGCAGGCAGTGTACGCTATTGAGAGAGGTTTTTAAAAAAAAAAAAAAAGAACACCCACCCCTTTCCTGTCTGACAGTGCTTTTCCTGTCTGATAGTGCCCCTGTCTGACAGTGCCCCTCCTCCGGCCAGATGCCGCTTGAAAATTACGTAATCAGATTCCAGGTATGTTTCATAAAATTGTGGAATATTTTTTCAGAAAGACATTTTTAATGTGTGTGAGAGAGATTGCACAGTCGAGTCCTCTTACTGACTATCCAAGAAGGGAGTGGGTGGTGACTGTTTTGGATCGTATTCACTACAGGACTGATTCCTTTTAAATAACATTTACAAAGAAATGTGTCAACTGTCAAAATCATCCGGGGTGCTTGTTATCATGCAGGACCGCGAACCGCTAGCATGCTAGTGCTATGCCCGCAACGTGTAAGTAAATGCTTTACAAATTCCCGTTACAAATTGCCCATAGCTTTGCTATTTAAACGCCATAATACCAATATTGTCTGCTAATTCTGCTAAGAATTGACTTCCGGTTTCGGCGCTGCGCAAGTGGCAGCCTGATTCAGCCGCTCCGGCTCACTGTTGAGCCTTTTTCGTGTGTTTTTACCTTTGCCTTGTGTTGGAGAGCCTAGGGTGGACTGTATAGGTGACTCGGCTCAATCGGCTCAAAGGTGATATGCTCTTTTCACCCCCGTGTGTCGGTTAGAACACAAGGACGAGTTCAAGATGTGGGTTGGCAGTTTAATGGTTTCTCATCAACCAGCATGTAACAGCACAGGCAACAAGCGGACAAACATGGGCAGAGGTAGAAAAGATGTTAGGATTAAAGGATAATGTAATCATGGCAGTCAAAACTCTATTGATATCTGGTATAAAGCACATCATCATATTAAAGACACTCCTCTAATTTCACGTTTTTACCCCTTTGAGGGGAAACTTACATTTTGTGCTTGGCAGGGCAGATGGGGGTTTTAGGATATGGACAGAAAAGGGTATTGGAAGTGTGGGTGATTTATATAATAACGGTATATTGCTTACATTTGAAGAACTTGTACATAAATATCAAATTCATAAAAAGCATTTCTTTAAATATCTGCAACTCAAACATTTCATATCTGCAAAATACAAAACGATCAACATAGAACCTCCCCTTTCAAATTTGGAACATCTGACACTTTCACACAGTGATGATAAAGGTTTAATTTCTGTGTATTACAACCTTTTGGTAACCCATGATGATGAATCCTCTATTGATAGATTACAGGCATGGAATTCTGACTTTGAGGAGGCTGTAACAGAGGAAGAATGGCATCGGGCATGCCTTAAAGCCCAGAAACAAACTGTTAATACTAGAATGAGACTATTACAGTATAAATGGCTGATGAGAACATACATTAAACCTGTAAAACTGAACTCATGGTCTCCTGTTATACCAGACACCTGTATTAAATGTGTAGAGGGACGGGGCTCCCTCTTCCATTGCGTTTGGGAATGTCCGAAATTGCAAAAATATTGGAGAGGAGTAGGACAGACATTGTCAACTATAGTTGGAATTAACATACCTCATGTTGTGAAACTTTTTGTGCTGGGCATTGTTGGAATTTAGCTTTATATCAATGTTAGAATTTAATTTTAACCCAATGTAAACTCAAATTAGTAATCTGACTCCAATTTGCGACCTTACCCAACTCTCACTCATCCAACAATATGCGCGCTCGTTCTGCAATAGAAAGGTATCAGGAAGCCGGCATTTTCACGCACAAGTGGGTTTATTCCCAATACACAGATTTCTACATGGCACCTGGGTCTCGGGTCCCTCTCAATACAACTCTACACCTCTCTTGCCACCAGCGAATGTACTCTCCGAGTTGCCCAGTAATGATTCATACTATACAATACGCAAATGGAACAGAGACAAAGGCATCCTGGCATGATTCTATTGGCTATGTGTATCCTGCAGTTAACTTTAGCTTGCTCTCATTGGTCTTTCTTCTCCCGCCAAATCCCGTGGCGACTCCTCCTGGTTGTGCTTTGTTCATCTCGGCTTTCCCCTCCTTCTGGTGATCCTGCAACATTCCATCCTTGCACAACCCCCGCAACCCCCATTCTGTTGCTTATGCTCCCACACACACAGTTTCACCCCCACACACACTCTAAGCATTTTACAGTATCACATTTTCATACACTGGATGCAGCAACATCTAATGAACTATGTTAAGCTCAAACTCTTATATTCCTTTAATAGTCAAATGTATGAAATCCTTTAAGTGTAACCGAAGTTTAGACCATGCTAATGACAAGACCCTCAGGAGAGGACTGCAGGAAGATTGGATCAAGGCTGCAACAAAAGAGGTGTGAATGAGACACCTCTGAAACAATGGACTTTCATGCCGGGACAACAAGTCATGCTGGTGGCTCCTAGCAGTCTACCCTTTGCTCTGTTTAGATCATGACTGCCATGATTACATTATCCTTTAGCATCTACCCCAAAGACTTTGTGGCTTGCACAAATATAACTACTTTGATTGACTTTGGATTGCTACAGGCCAGGAGACTCATTGCATTATACTGGAAAAAAACGGACGCACCTTCACTGGATCACTGGATAAAAGAACTGACAAACAATATGGCAATGGAAAAACTGACGTATGTCATGAGAGGGAGAGCAGAGGAGTTTGAGGAAATGTGGAAACCTTTACAACATTTTCTGGGCCAGTGGGGTGCTCAACCACCCACTGTGCTATAACATAGTCTGAAGCTGCCTGTTTTATTTTATTTATTTACTTTTTTGTTTATTTTCTGTTGTTGTTGTCATGTGTACAATGTGTGAAAAAGTAATAAAAATATTGTAAAAAAAAAAAAAAAATCATGGCAGTCAATCTAAACAGAGCAAAGGGTAGACTGCTAGGAGCCACTTTTGTTGTCCCGGCATGGAAGTCCATTGTTTCAGAGGTGTCTCGTTCACACCTCCTTTGTTGCAGCCTTGATCCAATCTTCCTGCATTCCTCTCCTGAGGGTCTTGTCATTAGCATGGTCCAAACTTCGGTTACACTTAAAGGATTTCATACATTTGACTATTAAAGAAATATAAGAGTTTGAGTTTAACATAGTTCATTAGATGTTGCTGCATCCAGTGTATGAAAATATGATATTGTAAAGTGCTGAGTGTGTGTGGGGGTGTGAAACTGTGTGTGGGGAGCGTAAGCAACAGAATGGGGGTTGCGGGGGTATGCAAGAATGGAATGTTGCAGGACAGATGGTGGTCGCCAGAAGGAGAGGGGAAGCCGAGATGAACCAAGGACAACCAGGAGGAGCTGCCACGGGATTCGGCGGGGGAAGAAAGACCAATAAGAGCAAGCTAAAGTTAACTGCAGGATACACATAGCCAATAGAATCATGCCAGGATGCCTTTGTCTTTGTGTCATTTACATATTGTATAGTCACTACTGGGCTACTCAGAAAAGTTCTGTTCTGTTCTGTTGGTGGCAAGAGAGGTGTAGAGTTGTATTGAGAGGGATCCGAGACCCAGGCGAATATGTAGTAAATCTGTGTATTGGGAATAAATCCACTCGTGCGTGAAAATGCCGGCTTCCTGATACCTTTCTATTGCGGAACGAGCGCGCATATTGTTGGATGAGTTAGAGTTGGGTCAGGTCACAAATTGGAGTCAGATGATTTAGAGCTAAATTCCAACAGGATGTAGATGAGAGTGCATGGGTGTGTAGGTAAACATATGCATGTAGGAATGCATGTGAGTCTTCGTGGGTACGTGTGCAAGTGTGAACATGTGTTAACGTATGCATGAGTGAGCGTGTGAGCTAGTGAGCGTGTGAGCTAGTGAGCTATTGAGCGTGTGAGCTAGTGAGCATGTGGTTCAGTAACAGAAGAGAAAACAACACATGAGTGCATGGCTCAACAGAACACAATAGTAACTGAAGAACAGCTACAAGTAGGCTGTAAAATGTACACTGCATGAGCTAACTACACAAAGCCAAATGAGACATGCATTGACCTTGCGACACTCAATAATGGATGATTACGGCCGTGGACGGCGCGCAATGGCGTCGGCAATAAGGAATGCGCACTGCCCGGTTAACGTCAGACCTGACGTACATAGATGTACAAAACTATACAAAGGAGTGCGCCATAGTGGAGCACAACTTCCTTTATGTAACCAACTCACAGAGAGAAACATCTAGCAGCAGGTTAGGTTAACGCCGAGTTAAGTAACATACATTCAGTTACGCGGCGAACTTCAAAGGGAGCTCGGCGACGAAGCACAGTAAGAAGCACGGCGGTGACGCACAACAACAAAACCGGACTAGACAGGAAAAGAAATGACAATGCACAGCAGCGCAATGAATAAACACTATAAACGATACAAACACAAGTGTACTCACTTGAGATCAGGAACGTACACAAACACTAAGGCATCGAACACTTCTCATGCTACAACTGCTGCGCAACAGGCAGTTGTCAGTAACCCGTATGCAGGTACTGACACTGACACGATTCTAATCGTACAATAAGAACGCAAACCATGACGACATCCAACCTTAGGAACCTTTCTAAGACCTTGTTTATTTATTTTATAACATAAACTCATAACAGCAATGCACATCCAATTTGTAGTAGTTTTACTGCTGTTGGTGGCTGTTTTTTGCACGACCGTGTCCGGAGACGTAACTCGGAGTTAGGGATCGATCGTATAAACGAGAGATCAGCTTTAGCACTGTGTGCTAACCATGCGCCGGCTCCCAGAGCGAGACCGGATATCCCGAGCTGAGGAGGAAGAGACGGACGGGGATGTTGTGCAGGGGCTAAGCGCCAGGCAAGGAGGAGACGATAACGCCCCGTCCTCCCGTCCGTTATTATGGGGAATGTTAGATCCCTTTCCAATTAAACGGACGAGCTAACGGCGCTAACCCGGCACAAGAGGAACTTCCGGGAGGCTAGCTTGCTGATGTTTGCCGTCGTGGAATTGGACGACTTCCAAATCCTGCGTACGGACAGGACGCTGGAGAACGGTAAGAGGAAAGGAGGAGGGCTGGTTGTGTTTGTTAATGATAGATGGTGAAACCCTGGGCACATTACTATTAAGGAGCAACTTGGCAGTCGGGACATAGAGCTGCTCGCGGTTAGCATATGTCCGTACTACATCTTGCGGGAGTTCAGTCATGTGATCGGGGTAGCGGTGTTCGTACCTCCCTCTGCTAACAATGAGTCAGCCTGTGACGTACTGACTGCAGCTGTGAGCAGGCTACAAACACAACACCCAAACCGCCCTGCTCCTCATCTCTGGTGATCTCAATCATGCCTCTCCTTCCTCCTCTCTGCCTTCATTCACACAATGTGTCACCTGCCAAACCAGAGACAATAAAATATTGGACCTTTTCTATGCCAACACCAAGGAGGCGTACACATCACTGTCCTTCCCCCCGCTGGGCAAAACTGATCACAACTTGGTGGCTCTCCTACCTGTGTACAAACCTCTGGTCCGCAGCCAGCCAGCTGTGACACGCACAGTTCATAGATGGTCTGGAGAAGCTGAGGAGGCCTTGAAGGACTGTTTCACACAACTGTGTGGGAAGTATTCAGCGAAGCCCATGGGGAGGACATTAATCATCTAACAGACACTATTAGAGACGATATTCATTTCTGCAGTTAATGTAGTCGGACGGGGGCACAAGCCAGTGTCTTCTTGTGCCGGTCGCAAGCCCGGATAAATACAGAGGGTTGTGTCAGGAAGAGCATCCGACGTAAAACGTTGGCCAAATAAAACATGCAAATCAAATATGTGACTTCCATACCGGATCGGTCGAGTCCCGGTCTAACAATGACCACCACCGGTGCTGCTGATATACAGGGTGCTGGTGGAAATTGGACTGCTCTTGGTCAAAGAAGTGGAGGAAGAAGATGTGTTCGAACGAAGAAAGAGAAGAGGAACCCAAAGAGCCTAGGACTGAGAGTAGGGACTTTGAATGTGGGAACTATAATAGGGAAAGGTAGAGAGCTGGTTGACATGATGAAGAGGAGGTAAGTGGACCTACAGTGCATTCAGGAGACCTGGTGGAAAGGGAGCAATACTAGAAGTTTAGGACTAGGGTTCAAGTTGTTCTATCATGGTATAGATAGGAAGGGAAACAGAGTAGGAGTAATTGTGAAAGAGGAGTTTGTTCGGACCATCCTGGAAGTAAAAAGTGTGTCAGATAGAGTGATGAGCCAGAAGCTAGAAATCGAAGGTGTGATGATCAATGTTGTTAGTGGGTGTGCGCCACAGGTAGGTTGTGAGCTCGAGGAGATGGAGATCTTTTGGTTGGACCTTGATCAAATGATTCAGAGCATCCCTAGAAGTGAGAGAGTTATCATTGGTGCCGACCTCAATTGACAGGAAACAGGGGAGATGAGGAGGTGATGGGAAGGTTTGGTTACCAGGAGAGGAACGCAGAAGGACAGATGATGGTTGACCTCGCAAAAAGGATAGAAAGGGCTTTTGTGAATACTTTCGTCCAGAAGAGGCAGGGACATAGGGTGACCTACAAGAGTGGAGGTAGGAGTGCACGAAGGAGATCAGTGATTGCAAAGTAGTGGTTGGTGAGTGTGTGGCCAGACAGCATAGGATGGTAGTGTGTAAGGATGACTCTGGTGGTGAGAAAGACTGATAGGGCAAAGGCAGAACAGAGGACGAACTGGTGGAAGTTGAAAGGGGAAGAGTGTTACTTGACCTTAAGGAAGGAGTTGAGATGGGCTCTTGATGGTCAGGAGGAGCATCCAGATGACTGGACAACGACAGCAAATGTGATCAGGGAGTCAGGTAGGAAAGTCTTTGGTGTGTTATCTTAAAGGAAATTAGATAAGGAGACTTGGTGGTGGAATGAGGAGGTGCAGAAATTGATCCAGAGAAAGAGGCTAGCTGAGAAGAAGTGGGACAGTGAGAGGACTGAAGAAAGTAGACAGGAATACAGGGACATGCAGTGGAAGGTGAAAGTAGAAGTGGCAAAGGCCAAACAAGGGGCTTACGATGACTTGTATGCAAGGTTGGACAGTAAGGAGGGAGAGACTGAGCTGAACAGGTTGGCAAGGCAGAGAGACAAAGATGGGAAGGACGTGCATCAGGTTATGGTAATAAAGGATTGAGATGGAAGTGTGTTGACAGATGCCAGTAGTGTGATGGGAAGAAAAGAGTACTTTTAAGAGTTGATGATTGAGGAAAATGAAAGAGAACGAAGAGAAGAAGAGGTGACTGCTGTAGACCAAGACATAGCAAAAATCAGTCAGGATGAAGTGAGAAGGGCATTAAAGAGGATGATGAGCAGAAAGGCATGACATACCTGTGGAGGTATGGAATTGTCTACGGAGATAGCATTAGAATTTCTGACTGGGTTGTTCAACAGGATCTTAGTGAGAAGATGCCCGGGGAATAGAGGAGAAGTGTGCTGGTGCCCAATTTTACGAACAAGGGAGATGTGCAGAGTTGTGGCAACTACAGAGGAATAAAGCTGATGAGCAATGAATGAAACAATGAAGCTGTGGGAAAGAGTGGTGGAAGCTGGACTGAGGGCAGAGGTGAACATTTGTGAGCAGCAATATGGTTTTATGCCAAAAAAAAGAGTAAAAAAAAAGAAGAAAGAGTACAACAGATTAGGGCTGCACGATATTGAAAAAAAATGACATTGCGATTTTTGGGGAGGCTGCAATGTACATTGCGATATTGAAACGAGAAACATTTTCACTAGATGACTCAAATAGCTCTGTTTGGGAAGACTTTGCTTTGTTTATTATACAGTTGACGAATTAGCAGTGGGCTTGACCAAGGCGGTCTGTGTAGTCTCAACAATGTAGAGTATAGTGTAGCGTGCTGCTTTGATGAAACAAACCAAAAGTTTCTGTCAGGTTTAAATGTCCTGACGCTTTTGCATACTAAAGGCGATGAGGCCAGAAAGAATTGGGCAAGGTTGTTCATTTTTACCGGTCGCGACAGGGAGAGAGGCAGAGAGCAGACAGGTGACTCGCTCAGTTCAGCTCCGCACCCTCTGGCCTCCCGTCCCGCCGCCTCCTCTTTTATTAAAGCTTGAAGCAGACTCATAACGAAACAAAAACTAGCTCACCATGGCTTACAACGAAAGCAAGGAAATAGAAACTTAACACATAACGAAAGTTTAGATTAGACAACAGAAACTTAACTCTGAGGCAAAAATCTAAGTGTGTGTGCGTGTGCAATCGTTAATACAATTCGTGTATAAAAACATGACAAGAAATACACAAACTGACTATATAAGGTTACTTGAGGTTATTTTGGTCTTCAGCTTATCTTACAGTTTCCATGTTCTAAAAAAATAAAAAAAAGAAACATCGCACATCCTACGATGTGGTTATTGCGCATGCGCACATCGCGATGTTCAAACCGCATATCGTGCAGGCCTACAAAAGATGCAATATTTGCTTTGAGGATGCTGATAGAGAAGTATAGAGAAGATCAGAAGGAGCTGCATTGGGTCTTTGTAAATCTTGAGAAAGCTTATGACAGGGTGCCCAGAGAGAAACGGTGGTTCTGTATGAGGAAGTCTGGAGTAGCAGAGAAGTATGTTCAAGTGGTGCAGGACATGTATGAGGACGGTAAGACAGTGGTGAGGTGTGCTGTAGGTGTGACGGAGGAGTTCAAGGTGGAGGTAGGACAACATCAGGGGTCAGCTTTGAGTCCCTTCTTGTTCGCGATGGGAATGGACAGGATGCCAGAAGAGGTGAGACAGGAATCTCCATGGACCATGATGTTTGCAGATGACATTGCGATCTGAAGTGAGAGCAGGGAACAGGTGGAGGATAAGGTGGAGGCATGGAGATTTTCCCTGGAAAGGAGGGCAATGAAGATTAGCCGTAGCAAGACACAGTATCTGTGCGTAAATGAGAGGGACCCAAGAGGAACAGATCAAGGTAAATATGTCCTTTAATGGTCCCACAATGGTGACATTTGCAGTGTTACAGCAGCAAAGATATAGATCACACAGATGCGGCGGTGTAATGTAGCCATTAATGTATAACATCAGCAGCAGACATT
This sequence comes from Idiotropiscis lumnitzeri, assembly GCF_059441095.1. Lineage (NCBI taxonomy): Eukaryota > Metazoa > Chordata > Actinopteri > Syngnathiformes > Syngnathidae > Idiotropiscis > Idiotropiscis lumnitzeri. The sequence goes on along the minus strand of NC_142401.1, from coordinate 21,067,910 downwards.
CATAAAAAGCATGCAAATATACACAGTATATACATATATACACAAATCCCCATGTATATTAAAGGAGTGGAAGAGTTTAAACCTGGGTAATTTTATTCGATGTCCTGCAACTTGTGTCACTGTTATTCTGTGGAATGCTGAGTGTGTGGCTGGTGAAGCTGAACAAAGAAAGTGAAAGAATGTGAAGGTTTGGGAGGTTTTAGGTTGGTGCCTGGCGCAGACAGACACCTCGAGCGGGAAGGGGTTGACAAGAAACTGGACCCTTCAACCACAAGCAGGAGGAGCCACCACTTGAAGAAAGACCAATAAGAGCAAGCTAAAGTTAACTGCAGGAAACACATAGCCAATAGAATCATGCCAGGATGCCTTTGTCTCTGTGCCATTTACATATTGTATAGGATGAATCATTACTGGGCAACTCGGAGGTAGAACACATTCGCTGGTGGCAAGAGAGGTGTAGAGTTGTATTGAGAGGGACCCGAGACCCAGGGGCCATGTAGAAAATCTGTATTGGGAATAAATCCACTTTGTGCGTGAAAATGCCGGCTTCCTGATACCTTTCTATTGCAGAACGAGCGCGCATATTGTTGGATGAGTGAGAGTTGGGTAAGGTCGCGAATTGGAGTCAGATTACTAATTTGAGTTTACATTGGGTTAAAGTTAAATTCTAACATTGATATAAAGATAAATTCCAAAAATATACACACTTACATCCCACAACAGATACAAGTGTAAGGAAACACTCCTAATGTCTGTCCATGGTACAGAGGGGAAATAAATAAAAACGCTGCAATGATAAAACAATACTGAATGATAGAAAATACTGCAATAATGACAACACTGGAATGACAAAAGTACTTTAATGGTAAGAGTACTGAAATGATTGAAAAAATACAGCAACGATAGAAAATACTGCACTGATAAAAGTACTGTAATGGTAAAAGTACTGCAATGATAAAAATACTGCAATGATAGAAAAAAAACTGCAATGATAAAAATACTGCAATGGTAAAAGTACTGTAATGGTAAAAGTACTGCAATGATAAAAAAAATACTGCAATGTTAGAAAATACTGCAATGATAAAAGTACTGTGATGGTAAAAGTACTGCAATGATAAGAAAAATACTGCAATGAGAGAAAATACTGCAATGATAAAAGTACTGTAATGGTAAAAGTACTGCAATGATAGAAAATACTGCAATGATAAAAGTACTGTAATGATAAGAATACTGCAATGGTCAACAAAATACAGCATTGGTCACTATTTAAGTACAGCATTGGATAAAGCATAGTAGTACTACTGTACTCCTCGGACTGCACAATTGCACTAATGCCCGCGCGTTTGTAGGCCTGACCAAATGTTCTTGTTAAAAGGTCTGACAGCAGCCGCAGGAAGAAGCGGCGAAATCTCTCTTTTGTACAGCGAGGGTGTAACAGTCTATCACTGAAGGAGCTGTGGAGGGTTTTAAGAGTGTCATTGAGTGGGTGGGCTGGGTTGTCCAGCATTGATGACAGTTTTGCCGTCATCCTCCTGCCTCCCACTGAGTCCACAGGGTCCAGGGAGCAGCCCAGGCCAGAGCTGGCCCTCCTCACTAATTTGTCCAGTCTCTTTTTGCCCCGGGCCGAGATGCCTCCTGCCCAGGAGACCACTTTATAGAAAATGACCGGTGAAACCACCAAGTCATAGAAGTTCCTGAGGAGTGTCCCCCGAACGCCAAAGGACCTCAGCCTCCTGAGTAGGAAGAGTCTGCTCTGACCCTTCCTATAGCGAGCGTCTGTGTTGTCGCTCCAGTCCAGTTTATTGTTCAGATGAACACCCAGGTACTTTTAAGTTGAGACCCTCTCAACGTCTGTTCCCTGGATATTCACTGGTCCAGGTGGAGAGTGCCGACGCTTGCAGAAATCCACCACCAGCTCTTTGGATTTCCCAGCGTTGATTTGGAGGCGGTTCTGCTGACACCAGTCCACAAAATCCTGAGTAACCCCTTTGTACTCTTGATTGTCTCCGTCAGTGATGAGGCTGACAATCGCAGAATCATCAGAGAACTTCTGCAGGTGGCAGGTAGAGGAATTTTATTTGTAGTCCGAGGTGTACAGGGTGAGCAGGTAGGGAGCCAGAACAGTTCCCTGCGGCGCTCCAGTGCTGCAGAGGAGCACGTCAGTCACACAGTCCTGTGTTCTCACATACTGTGGCCAGTTTGTGAGGTAGTCGTGGATCCTTGTGATGAGGGGGTGGGCCACTCCCGCCTGCTCCAGCTTCTCTCCCAATAGGTTCGGCTGGAAGGTGTTGAAAGCACTGGAGAAATCAAAGAACATGATCCTCACAGTGCTCCCCACCTTCTCCAGGTGGGAGAGTGAAGTGTGGAGCAGGTAGATGATGGCATCATCCACACTGATGCCAGGCTGGTATGTGAACTGGAGTGGGTCCATCAAAGAGCTCACCAGGGGGCGCAGATGGACGAGGATAAGTCTCTCCAGGGTTTTCATCAGATGAGACGTCAAGCGCTACTGGTCTGATGTTGTTGAGCTCCTTCGGATGGGAGGTCTTTTGAAACGGAACCAGGCAAGATGTTTTCAACAGCTGGGGGACTCTGCCCAGCTTCAGGCTCAGGTTGAACATATGCTGAACAATTCCACACAACTGGTCTGCGCAGGATTTGAGGAGCTGGGAGCTAATCCCATCTGGACCCGCTGCCTAGCTCGCTTTCATCTTCCTCAGCTGGTTCTTCACCTGAGATGTTGTGAGGAACAGGGCTCAGCAGGAGGAAGTGGTGGTTGTCTGATGTGGCTGGGAACTGGAGCCTGTGGGGGGAGGAGGGAAGAAAAGAGAGGAGGGAGAGAGGGAAGGGAAGAGGGGTGAGAGGGAAGAGGGGAGAGAGAGGAGAGAGAGGGGGAGAGAGGGTCTCGTTCACAGCGGCAGGAAGGGTTTGTGGGGGCTGCAGCAGGGGAGACTGAGCGTGGGCAGGCATCTGATCAAACCTATTGAAAAATAGGTTAAACTCATTTGCCCACTGAAGGTCCCCCCCTTCTGGGTCTTGGTTGTCCGTGGCCTGAGATAGTCTTCCGGCCCCTCCAGACATCCCTGGCATTATCATTTTTAAGCTGTTCCTCCATCCGCATCCTCCCCTCTGAGCCACCTTCTTAGCTGACGTTGCACTCTCTTCACTCCTACTTGTCGCCTGACACAAAAGCCCTCTTTTTCTCCTTCAGGTGAGCTTTAATGTCCAGTGTGATCCAGCGTTTGTTGTTGGAGAAACATCTCACTGTCCTGGTGGGAATGGTGTTCTCCATGCAGAAATTAATCTAGTCTGTAATTGTGTCTGTTAAACCATTAATGTCCTCCCCGTGGGCGTCGCTGAATACATCCCATACAGTTGTGTTGAAACAGTCCTTTTAAGGCCTCCCCGTCTTCTCCAGACCATCTCTGAACTGTGCGTGTCACAGCTGGCTGCCTGCGGACCAGAGGTGAGGAGAGCAACCAAGTTGTGATCAGCTTTGCCCAGCGGGGGGAAGGACAGTGATGTGTACGCCACCTTGGTGTTGGCATAGAAAAGGTCCAATATTTTATTGTCTCTGGTGTGGCAGGTTACATATTGTGTGAATGAAGGCAGAGAGGAGGAAGGAGAAGCATGATTGAAGTCACCAGAGATAAGGAGCAGGGCATTTGGGTGCTGCATTTTTAGCCTGCTCACAGCTGCAGTCAGTACGTCTCAGGCTGTCTCACTGTTAGCAGAGGGCGTTTGTAGCCTGCTCACAGCTGCAGTCAGTACGTCACAGGCTGTCTCACTGTTAGCAGAGGGTGGGGACGTACACCGCCACCACGATTACATGACTGAACTCTCGCGGTAAGTAGCACGGGCGCATGCTCACAGCTATCAGCTCAATGTCCCGACTGCAAAGTTCCTCCTTAACAATGATGTGCCCAGGGTTACACCATCTATCATTAACAAACACAGCCAGCCCTCCCCCTTTCCTCTTACTGCTCTCCGCACCTAGGATTTGGAAGCCGTCCAATTCCACGACGGCGTCCGGCGTTAGCCACAACTCTGTGAACATCCGCAAGCTAGCCTCCCAGAAATTCCTCTCTTGCCGGGTTAGCGCTGTTAACTCGTCCATTTAATTGGGAAGGGATCTAACATTCTCCATAATCACGGACGGTAGGACGGGGTGGTATCGTTTCCTCCTTGCCTGAAGTTTAGCCCCCACACGACATCCCCCGTCTCTTCCTCCTCAGCTCGCGGGGGTATCAGGTCTCATTCCCGGAGCCGGCACGGGGTTAGCACGGAATGCTAACAGCTGATCTCTGGTGTACACGATCGATCCGTAGCTCAGAGATATGTCTCCGGACACAGTCGCGCAAAAAACAGCCCCCAGCAGCAATAAAACCACCACAAGTTGGATGTCCATTGCTGCAATGAGGTGAAATAAATAAGAGGGTAGAGGTAAAAAAAAAAAAACAGGTTAAAGATAAAGTGAGCTTAAAGGGAGAAGAGACAAAGAAGGTGGGGGAGTTTAGGTATTTAGGGTCAACAGTCCAGAGTAATGGAGAGTGAAAAAGCGTGTGCAGGCTGGCTGGAACAGGTGTAGAAAAGTGTCAGGTGTGATGTGCGATGGAGGAGTTTCAGCTAAAATGAAAGGAATAATTTATAGAACAGTGGTGAGACTGGCGATGTTGTCTGGTCTGGAGACAGTGCAACTGAAGAAAAGGCAGGAGGCAGAGCTGGACGTGGCAGAGATGAAGATGCTGAGGTTCTCTTTGGGAGTGACCAAGATGGACAGGATCAGGAATGAGTACATCAGAGGGACAGCACATGTTAGGGGCTTTGGAGATAAAGTCAGAAAGGCCAGACTCAGATGGTTTGGACATGTCCAGAGAAGCGAGTATATTGGGAGAAGGAAGCTGAGTTTCCAAGTACCAGGCAAGCGGTCTAGAGGAAGACCAAAGAGGAGGTTTATGGATGTAGTTAAAGAGGACATGAAAGTAGTTGGGGTGAGAGCAGAGGATGAAGACAGGGTTAGATAGAGGCGACTGATTCGCTGTGGCGACCCCTGAAGGGAAAAACCAAAAGGAAAAGAAGATTAATTTCTGCACCATACCCACCAGGACAGTAAGGTGTTTCTCCAACAATAAACGCTGGATCACACTGGACATTTAAGCTCTCCTGCAGGAGAAAAAGAGGGCTTTTGTGTCAGGCAACAAGGAGGAGCTGAAGAGAGTGCAACACCAGATGAGAAGGAGGATCAGAGGGGGGGGGAGTCCTACAGGATGTGGATGGAGGAACAGCTGCAGAAGAATAATGCCAAGGATGTCTGGAGGGGCCTGAAGACCATCTCAGGCCACAGACAACCCAAGACCCAGAAGGGGGAGGGACCTTCAGTGGGCAAATGAGTTGAACCTTGTTTTCAATAGGGTCGATCAGATGCCTGCCCCCAGTCTCCCCTGCTGGAAACCCCACCAACCCCTCCTGCTGTGAACGACACAACAGTCTTCAGTTCCCAGCCACATCAGACAACCACCACTTCCTCCTGCTCAGCCTTGGTGAAGAACCAGCTGACGAAGATGAAGGCGAGGAAGGCAGATGGGATTAGCTCCCAGGTCCTCTAATCCTGCGCAGACCTGCTGTGTGGAATCATCCAGCACATGTTCAACCTAAGCCTGAGCTGGGCAGAGTCGCCCACCTGTGGAAAACATCCTGCCTGGTTCTGGTACCAAAGATCCCTCCATCCAAAGGAACTCAACAAGTTCAGACCTGTGGCGCTGACGTATTCGCATACCAGCCTGGCATCAGTGTGGATGATGCCATCATCTACCTGCTCCACACTTCACTCTACCACCTGGAGAAGGCGGGGAGCGCTGTGAGGATCATGTTTGATTTCTCCAGTGCTTTCACCACCATCCAGCCCACCCTATTGGGAGACAAGCTGGAGCAGGTGGGAGTGGCCCACCACCTCATCACATGGATCCACGACTACCTCACAAACCGGCCGCAGTACGTAACAACACAGGACTGACTGTGTGTCTGACGTGCTTCTCTGCAGCACGGGGCCACCGCAGGGAACTCTTCTGGCTTCCTTCCTGTTCGCCCTCTACACCTCGGAATACAAATACAACCTGTCACCTGCAGAAGTTCTCTGATGACTCTCGTTATTGTTGCCCTCATCACTGACGGAGACGATTGGGAGTACAGAGAACTTACTCAGGGTTTTGTGGATTGGTGTCAACAGAATCACCTCTAAACCAACGCTGGGAAATCCAAAAAGCTACAGGCGTCGGCACTCTCCACCTGTGCCAGTGAATATCCAGGGAACAGACGTTGAGAGGGCCTCAACTTACAAGTACCTGGCTGTTCATCTGAACAATAAACTGGACTGGATCGACAACACAGATGCTCTGTATAGGAAGGGTCAGAGAAGACTCTTCCTTCTCAGGAGGCTGAGGTCCTTTGGCGTTCAGAGGACACTCCTCAGGAACTTCTATGACTCACTGGTTGCATCTGGCATTTTCTATGGAGTGGTCTCCTGGACAGGCGGCATCTCGGGCCGGGGACAAAAAGAGGCTGGACAAACTAGTGAAGAGGGCCAGCTCTGTCCTTGGCTGCTCCCTGGACTCTATGGACTCAGTGGGGTGCAGGAGGATGACGGCAAAACTTCCATCAATGCTGGACAACCCAGCCCACCCCCTCAAATTTTTGTTGCAAACAGAGTGTCGGAAATACTCCAGATGTCCAGTGTATCTCAGTGGAGATTTGTACATTCTTCTAAAAACCCTGCAGATTTAGCCTGCAGAGGAGCTAAGGTTGAGTCTTTTTTAAAGGCTGCTGCATGGGTTCGTGGACCTGATTATTATTAAAATGGCCGACCTACCTCACAGCAGAATAACTCCAGACGAGCCCCCGTTTAGTCGGGTTGGCTTGGATTTTTATGGACCATTTGAAGTCAAGCGTGGGCGTACTGTTGTTAAGAGATATGGTCTTATTTTTACATGTCTGGCAATACAGGCAATACATTTTGAAGTTCTGTTCTCATTAGATACAAATTCCTTTATCAATGGGCTCAGAAGGTTTATTGCCAGGGGAGGGTAAGTTCTGGAAATACGTTCGGACAATGGTACAAACTTTGTTGGCGCTGAACGTAAATTAAGAGAAGCCATTAACAAATTTAACCACTACTTCATACATGATGAGAGAATATCCGTTCAGTACGCAAAATTTTGAACTCAATCATTGGATGAGGAAGGCCTGATGACTGTGTTTTGCGAAGTGGAAGCCATTGTTAACAGCCGTCCCATCACGAAAGCATCTACAGATCACAATGATTTAGAAGCATTAACTCCTAATCATCTTCTACTTCACAAATCACAGCCCTCATTACCTGGAATGCTCATCGCCGTTGGAAACAGGTTGAACGAGTACCTTCCAGGACTGCAAGAATGTCAGAAATGGAACCGTGCTCAAAGGAATGTTGTTCCTGGAGATCTCTAATGATTGTGGATGTGATGGCACCGCGAAATTCATGGATTACCGGAAGAGTTTTGGATATGATTTCGGACAAGAATGAACTGGTGCGTACAGTAAGGATTAAAACTAAGTTTTGGATCGTCCAATTACAAAGGTCTGCCTTCTGCAGGGAGCAGATGAGCAGTGAAAATTAGGGATTATGGACACGAACTTTGGACATTGATTCATCATGAATACATCTGAATGAACTTTATCATTTGTTTTTTTTGTGATTGAACATTTCTTGAGCTTGACCTCTGCTATATTTTTCAATTCTCTTTGTGCATTTGCATATTTATATGATCATTATGTATTTTACAATTGATGGAGATGTGATATTATTTGCACAATTTGGGGCCGGGTTGTAGGAGCCATATAGTGTTTTGTGGTTTTTCCTTTCTTGCGATGCATGCTTTTGTGTTGTGCACCCTCCACTTTCACAGTGATTGGTGGTGTCACAAGGGAGGGGGAGTGGTCTTTCTTATTAGTAGGTGCACACACCGGTGGGTAAGCATTGTTTTTGTTTGGATCGTGTGGTGGGGTGAGCATGGGAAAGAAACCTTTTGCTGACCCTAAAAAATCTGCGTAACACATCGTAAAAATCATCAAGGAAAGCAACCGTGAGCGCACGTGTAATAGACTTGTGAGTGAAACAAACGTCGAACGTCAGCCAACTCGTGTTGCGGAGAGAGCTGATCAATCCAAGAGTGCGGCCTTGAATGGTAAATGAAGTAAGTGCCTGTCATTTTGCTCCGCTATGGATGCGCCTCTATAAACAACAGTCAAGATAGCAAGGATGCAATAGTTGGTGTGCGCGTCATCAATGTTTCAACTCCCCTTGTCTTAGCCTGCTGTGGCGTAATTTTAGTTGGACGCCACAACACATAAATCCATCTATCTATCTATCTATCTATCTATCTATCTTTCAAGCATGATGTGTGAAGATGAAGAAGATGCGACAGAAGGTGCCTCTGTTACTAAAGAAGTACATTCAACTGACAAATTGCAACAAGGTGAATGGTTGATTGATTCAGGTGCATCAAAGCACATGACATGTGATAAAGATATACTTCAAGAATACCACCGGTTCTTAAAGGCACAGACTGGAAAACTTGGTGACGGCAGGGTAGTTGATGCCCATGGAATAGGAAATGTCGATTTTGAAATGACTTTCAAACAAAGTCATTCAAAACGTATCACAGTGTATGATGTTCTGTATTTTCCTAAGCTATATGGGAATCTATTCTCAGTTGGAGCTGCTACCAAAATGGGAAATACAGTACAGTTAAATAAATTTCATTGCTACATACCTGGAAAAAAATGGAACTCTCCAAGGAATAGAAACTCAAAGAGGTGATGGACTTTATCAGCTGGATGTTGAAGGAAATTCGCCCGCCTGTCTTGGTGCATCACTCGCAGATAGTCTGTGGCACCAACGCCTGGGACACACCATCAAGCTGAAGGAAATGAAGGATCTAATAAAAGGAGTGGACTTTTCTGCAGAAACAGAGATTCCTTTCTGTGAAGGATATGTGGAAGGCAAACTGTCCAAACGGCCATACAAGTCAATTGGAGGAATACGGTCCAAATGCAGAATGCAGCTCATTCATAGTAATGTCTGTGGTCCCATGCAGACTGAATCTATTGGTGGAGCAAAATATTTTGTGGCATTCATAGACGACTACTCGAGATGCTGCAAGGTATACTTCATAAAACAGAAGAATGAAGTTCTTTACAAATTTGAGAAAACATTCTTGAATGAATGTGGACAAAATATCACAAGGCTGAGAACTGACAATGGTGGTGATTACACATCAAGGGAGTTTTAAGAATATTTGAAGGATCAAGGCATCCATCATGAAATGACTGTTCTTCACTCACCGCAGCAAAACGGTGTTGCAGAAAGAAAAAATGGGACATTATTTGAAGCTGCTAGAAGCATGCATCTCATGCGACGTTACCAAAGATGTACTGGGAGATAGTATGGGAAAAAACCTGACATGAGACACATAAGGGTTTTGGCTGTATTGCTTATGCACATATTTCTGATGAAGTTAGACGCAAACTGGACAAAAAGGCTGTAAAACTTCGTTTCGTGGGATATGCAAACAACGCAAAGGGCTACTGTATGTATGATGAAGAACGAAAAAGGATTCTAATTCGTCGTGATGTCATCTTGAATAAATCAAACTTAGATTGGAAACAAGAAGTGGAAGTAACCTGCTCAGACTGAAATAAGCATGGAAAGAGATGAGAGTGAAACACAAGAGGTCATTGTTGATAAACCTGTTAGAACAAGTGACCGACTGAAAAAAGCTCCCAAGAGATATGGATATGATGAGTTTGCTGATACAGTTACTGTTGATCATCATGCCAAAATCTGTTGTGTGACGGAACCAGTCACGATGAAAGAAGCAATGATTAGTCCTAATGCAAAGGAATGGCAGGAGGCAGCTGATTTGGAATATGAGTCGCTGTTGGAAAATGAAACGTGGGATCTGGTGGTTTCACCAAAGTTTAGCTATAGGACTTGTTGTTATAATCCCCCCAAAAAAATCAGCACTTTCCTGGTTTTAGAATGGGGAAGAAGAATCAACTCAATTTGACCTGCATGAGGACCAGAGGCTTCACTCGGGTCATCAGGTGGGTGCCCTCCTTCATCGGTGTTTCGTTGATAAACCCACAACACCTCAGGATGGGTTCAACAGCGACACCTGTGCGCCTCAGGTGTGCCCCCCTCTGCCTCTGCTCCTCTTGCCTGTTGTCAAAAATGGAAGGGAGAAGAGTCCTTTACTAGGTCTTTGAAGTCTCCTGTGGTTCTTTGAGGGTTTTCCTCCTCCACTTTTCCTCACATTTGACATCTAACAGCCCAAGCGGGGTCCTTCCTCTTCATCCAGAGCCAATTGCTGCCTCTCTCCGCAGCCTCCGACAGCAATTTCTCAGCTTGTCGTTGGGCCTGGCCTCGGATCCCCATGCTTCTCAGGAGCCTTGTTGTTGATGTGGCTACAAATCCTCTATACCCGACCACCACAGGGAGCACCTGTGTACGCCAGCCACGCTGCTCCGCCTCTGCTGCGATGTCCATGTATTTCAGGCTTTTGCGATTATAGGCTTCATCCACTGCAGACTCCCATGGGACTGTTAGTTCCACGATGTACAGGAGTTTCCGTGAGGTTGACCACAAGATCAGGTCAGGCCTGAGATTAGTGGTAATGATCTCCGGTGGAAAGATGAGTTTCTGATCCAGGTCAACTTTCATTTTCCAGTCTCGGGCTGTGTCCAGGAGGGTTGTTTGCACTCTTACAGATGGTCTCCCTGGAAGTTGTCCTTCTTTCACAAAGGCGATTGTGCTTGGGAGTCCAGGCACGTGGGGAGGGAGGGCGTTGTTGGTAGTTCTCCTTTCCTCCAGTATGATCGCCAGTTGCCATAGGACCTGATTGTGCCTCCAGGTGTATCGGCCCTGAGACAAGCTGGTTTTGCAGCCAGTGAGGATGTGTCTCAATGATGCTGGAGTTTGGCAGAGGGCACATGAGGGATCTTCTCCAATCCATTGGTTGAGGTTCGTGGGTGTAGGAAGAACATCGTAGGTGGCTCTGATGATGAAGCTGATTCGGCTTCCTTCCATCCCCCACAGATCCCTCCATGTGAGTTTGCGATGCTCCAGATTCTCCCAGGTGGTCCACTGACCCTGTTTGGCCTGTGAGACTGCCTTTGCGCATCGGTCTGCTTCCTCCTGCTGGCGGACCTCATCAACCACCAGTCTTCTTCTCTGATTGGGTGTTGCTTTGTGCCAAGCTGGTCTACTTGTCCCAAGTCCAAACCCGCCTCTCCCCTGCTGAACCTGCCCTACTATGTCTCGATGCCTGAGAGCGGATTTAGCCTGCTGCACAGCCTCAGAAGGGGTCCACTTCCTCCCTGTTGCCAGTTTGGGAGCAGACATTCGTATGGCTATGTCTTGGGATTCTGACAGGGTTATGTCTAGCCTCACTTTGGTGCATTTGTACTGTTCGGTGAGGCCAGAGACCGGTAGCTCCAGCGCACCATGTCCATATAATCCGATGTTGCTCAGGCACCGTGGGAGTCCAAGCCACTTTTTGATGTAGAAGCTGACTGACCTCTCCAGTTTCTCGACTTTAGTGATGGGGACTTCGTAGATTGTTAGAGGCCACATCAACCTTGGGAGCAATCCAAACTGCAAACACCACAACTTCAACTTGCCTGGGAGGGATGTCTTGTCTATGGTGACAAGTCCTTTGATGGTTGCCTCCCTCAGTTGATCGCTCTGGTCCGAGTCTTTGAGGCTTGCATCATACCATCGGCCCAAGCTTTTGACTGGCTGTTCTGACACCAACGGAATGGGTGCTTCTTTGATGTAGAATCTCTGGTCCGTGAGTTTTCCTTTGACGATAGATATGCTCCTGGATTTGCTGGGTTTAAGTTTCATCCGTGCCCACGTTATGTTGTTGTGAAGTTTTTCCAACAGACGTCTGGTACATGGGATGGTAGAGGTTAGGGTGGTCATGTCATCCATGTAGGCACGAATAGGGGGCAGCTGTTGTCCGTTTTGCAGGCGTTGCCCTCCTACAACCCACCTGGAAGCTTGGATGATAACTTCCATTGCCATGGTGAAAGCCAGCGGGGAGATGGTGCATCCTGCCATTATTCCCACTTCCAGTGGTTGCCAAGCTGTTGTATACTCTGCTGTTGTAACACAAACCTGCAAGTCCTGGAAGTAGGTTCTGACCAGGTTTGTGATGTTGCTCGGTATACGGAAGAAGTCAAAGGCTTTCCTGATGAGAGAATGGGGGACAGATCCAAAGGCGTTGGCTAGGTCCAGGAATAAGACGTGTAGATCTTTTCCTTCTCTTTTTGCAGATTGGATTTGATGCCATATCATGCTAGTGTGTTCTAAGCATCCTGAGAAGCCTGGTATTCCGGCCTTCTGTACCGATGTATCAATCAAGTTGTTTTGCTTTAGGTAGGTCGTCATTCTCTGAGCCACAATGCTAAAGAAGATCTTACCTTCAACATTCAAGAGATTGATCTGTCGGAATTGGTCGATGGTCGAGGCATGCTTTTCCTTGGGGATCATTACTCCCCCTGCTCTTCGCCACGCCCTTGGGATGATTTGTTTCTTCCATGCCACCTTCATTTGCCTCCACAGGAATCGTAGGACTTTAGGAGCATTTTTGTAGAGTCTGTACGGGACTCCGTTTGGTCCTGGAGCTGAAGCTGCCCTTGCTTTCCTCACCAACTTCTCAATCTCATTCCACCTTGGTGGGCTGTCGTCCATATGGTGCTCTGGTACGGCCATTGGTGGCATGTCCGAAGGTAGCTCCCTTAGCTCGTACCTTAAGTTGTCCGTGTGCGTTGCTCTCAGGTGGTCCTCCAGCTCCCTTTTTGGAACCTTGACTGATCCGTTCTTTTCCTTGGTGAAGAGCCCTTTCACAAATCTGAAGGGGTCCTTGTAAAATGACATTCTTGCACTCTCCTTCCTCCTGCGCCTGACTCTAAGGTTTTCCGCTCTTCGCAGCGTACCAAGGCGCTCCTTCAGATCCATCTGCAGCAGGTCAATACCCACTCTCTCCTCCAGTGAGGCTTTCTTCCACTGTTTCCTCAATTTCCTTCTTTCTTTGACAAGGCGTTCGATTTCTTGCTGTTTTCTGGACTTGGGTGGGGCTGACGATGTTTCTGTCATTCTCTGATGTTTTATTCCGAATCTCTCTGCTCCGTAACAGTAGATCAAATCGCCCATCCTCTCTAACTTCTTCACCACTGTACCTCTGATTTCGTCCAGAATGTTGCTCAGGTCTGTATCGATTGCTGCCCACTCTTTCTTGCTGCTGGATTTTGGCCACTTCACTTGGGGTCTATGGCCTTGGGTGCTCTTCTCCATAGCAGGCTGCGGCTGGCTAGGTTCCAGGTTCTCAGATGTTGTGCTTGAATTCCTCTCATCCTCTGGGGTACTGATGCTCGGTGGACTGTGGGTTGAAATCTGCCGCCGAGCTTCTCCCGCCTTATTTGACCTTTCTCTTAACAGATATTGGTCAATGCGGGGTCCCAGGCTTGCCTTCTTCAAGCACTTCATCCGCCCCTGATGTATTTTAAGGCCTAGACTGGATGTTACCTTAGACCATCCGCAGCTACATACCTGGAGCTCTTTTCCTGCAGCTAACTTAGTAGGTGCTGTGCTGATTTTCTTCCTCGTTGCCGTTTCCTTTCCTGGGTTCGTTACCATGTTGTCAACCGATGAGTCAAAGAAAAGAAAGACAGTCGGATCAAGATGGGTTTTCGAAGTCAAGTATCGTAGTGATGGACAAGTGGAGCAATACAAGTGTAGACTTGTTGCCAAAGGCTACTCACAGTTGTATGGTACTGACTATTATGAAACCTTTTCAGTGGTACGATTCAACTAAATTTGTACGTTACTGTCCTTTGCTATCCAAAAGAATTTGCATATACACCAGATGGACGTTGTAACTGCATTCTTCAATGGACACCTAGAAGAAGAAATCTACATGGAGCAACCAGAGGGATACATCAAACCTGGGCAAGAACACTTGGTATGTAAGTTGAAAAAAATCAATTTATGGACTGAAGCAGTCTCTTTGTTGCTAGAGCAAAGCCTTCACCTAGTTCAGGATTTAAACAGAGTACAGCTGGTTCATGTGTGTTTGTTGGATAAAGACTACTTGCTGTGTATGTGGATGATCTCATTCTGATAATATGGTCAAATGAGAACATGAACTTGCTGAAAACGACCCTCGGTGAGCGCTACAAGATGAAAGATATGGGTGAGTTGTCCTACATTCTGGGCAACTCTGTGGTCCAAGACAAAGATAAGAACTGTGTCTTTCTTAGCCAGAAGTATTATTTCGAGGCTATACTCAAGAAATATGGAATGGACAATGCAAACCCTGTGGCAACTCCTGCTGGTGCTAATGTCAAATTAAGGAAAAGCAATGGTTTCAGGAAGCCAGAAAATCAACAAATCTATCAGTCAATGGTAGTGTCAGGTTTGCCAATGTGACATTTCAAACACATCATCAATGAAGAGAAAGACGCTCAAACTTTGGCTTGCAAGGAGAACTAAGAGAAAGACTGAATCGAAAGTCTCTTTGCGTTCTGATCATATCTCTGTTCTCTCACTTTTATTGATTTCCAGATGTCCCAATTATATATGTGTCTTCAACCTAAGGGGTGGGGTTGCGTTATCTTAAGCAAGCAGCTGAAGACACGTGAAGTTGTTTTTCTATGTGTGTGTATGTTCCTGTAAGATTACTTTATGCATGTGAAGAATTTGCGTCACATTACTCAGCAGAATATTTCAAACTTGTTAACAGCATTGCACTGCATAAAACAGATAAGGGAATTTGAGGCCTCACCCTCCTATATTCTACCTTCTTACAAGCAGTTGCGTATCTCACTTATGAAAACAAATTCTTTCTTAAAAGCAGTATCATTCCAAGAAGATATTTAAATCTAATACTTTTCATCTTTAACACACATGTACATATATATTCAATTCACAGCATAAAACAAATGGGTGACAATATTTAATAATTATTCTTTCAGGTAGGAAGTCTACTGTATGCTGCAATGGCCACACGACCAGGCATACCTCATGCAGTGAGTACTGTGTCTAAGTTCAACGCAAATGTAGACGCTGCACATCTGCCTGGTGAGAAGAGGATATTCCGTCACTTGAAAGGGACAGCAAACCTTTCTCTCAAGTATGAGCAGACAAATACAGATGCTTTGATCGGACTCTCAGATGCTGATTGGGCTGGTGATCAATATGACCGACGCTCAACAACAGGTAACATATTTCTACTCAGTGCAGGAGCCGTGAGCTGGCTAAGCATGAAACAGGCGACAGTATCACTTTCAACAGCTGAAGCTGAATATGTCGCACCGAGTCAAGCTGCACAAGTAGGTGTCTGGTTGAGACGATTACTGAGTGATCTTGGGATATGTCCACAAGAATCTTGTAAGACAACATAAGGAGGAATCGCAATTGCAAAGAATCTTGTGGACCACTCCAGAACTAAACACATAGTCATTCGCTACCACTATATCCATGAATGTGTACAGAATGGACAAATTGAGATAAAATATTGTCCACCAAATGACATGAAAGCGGATATATTGACCGAGCCACTTACTAAACAAAGATTTGACAATCTTAGGAGGGGAATTGGACTATTTCCAGTTTAAATAAATTAGTTGGTCTGACAGCTGAATTGGTTAAAACATGTGAAACATGTAAAAAGAGTTCCTGAATTTCACTGTGAAAGAGAAATGTGCTTTTGATTTGCTTTTCTTGACATTTTAAAAGGGAGCACAGCTCTGTAATATTATTTAAAAGTTTGAGATACCATTGTTAAATTAAGTGGGAGTGTTGTAGTACAGTAATTTTGTCAATGGGTGGTGCTGTTACTCCATGCTGTGACTTCGTCTATATCGAAGAAGCCTCTTTATTTACTTCCGTCTTTTTTGCGCTGCTGTATGTTGCTGGTTGTTGCGCACTTGCTCACGCTACAAATTCAATACTTTGTACTTATGTATTTATGATCAATGACTCGTATTGTTCTGCAACAGCAATCCAACAAAAAGGTTGAATCAAAAGCCATCAGACCTCCCCTCTACACATTTCAAACCTGGCAAGACACTGACATACAGCACTGCCTCCTCCCAGTGACAATGTAGGAAACATGCTGAGCTGGGCACAGTGAGTCATGCTCAAGCTTCACATCATGAGGACAGCATTCAACTTCACACAGGAGAGCATCCCTTGGAATCATGTCAACAAATTCTCAATAAGATGAGACACCAAAACATTAGTAGCAACATCACACATACTGGACACTGAGGTCAGACCTGCGTGAAGTTGGCCCCCCATTTCTTGCAAAAATAGGGGGAAATAGTTTGTTTTTCGTTTGTGCTGTTAAAATTTTCGTTTGTGCTGCTACGGTTCCAGAGATATTACACTTTGTTTTATTTCGAGTGATGACGTCACCCAGCCCCCCATTTTCATCCAAATGGGTCGGGAATGGTGCCATTCGTTTGTGCTGCGTTTGTGCTCGTTTGTGCTGTTAAAATTTTCGTTTGTGCTGCTTCGGTTCCAGAGATATTACACTTTTTTATTTCGAGTGGTGACTCTGGACAGGCGTAATGGTGCCTCTCTTCCGAAGTACCAGCATCACTGCAAGTTTGGCAGCTGTTGAAGCAGAGTTCAACAACATAAAAAAGGGCTTTTCAAGCATGAAAGCCTTCTCATTCGTGTTGACCGTTTCGTTGCTCGTCATCTTGCCTTCATTGAGGGAAACGTGGATTTCTGCTGCAAAACAAAAAAGCTCATGTAGGTGATGTATTAAGACCTGACGATGCCTCTACTACTTCTCATACTGAGGGAAAAAATACATTAAAAAAATGATGTTGACCTTGGTGATGAGTCTGATGCTGCTACAGTCTTCATACTACTACTACTGAAGTTGAGAACTGGAGAGGCTTCGTAGATTGACACAGACTGTAACAAACACAAATGTTTTTCTTTTGGATAACGGGTTTAATGAAGGCGTCTTATTCCAACAAAGTAACTAATGTCACATACTGGAAGAATATAGAAACGAAAAAATACCTCGTTAGCTGCTGCCGCATAAGAGGGAATTGAAGGGTGAATTTTTTAGGTGATCACTTGTCCTCCTTGTCTCTATTCTTAATAAAGTTTGACTGAAGCGACTGCAGGGTCAAACCAGTTGATCGTCGAAACACGTGCGGAGCCAAAACCGGGAAGTATTTAAAGGGAAACGGAAGGCAAGGGCGTGTCCTCCAAACAATGCGATACTATGTATATAATTAAATGTAAATACTAATATGTAAATTACTTAACTGCATACATGAACTATACATATAATTAATTATAAATAAATAACAAGGAAAAAATAAATTAAATCCATGCCCAATTATGCCTACATTTACACTGACCTTGGTATGAGTTGAACAGAAGTTGCCCTGCTAGAAATTCCCAGAAGTCTGGTGCTGACAGAATTTACTTTGAGAGCAGTCATAGCATTTCAAAGAGGCTTGACCCAGGATTCTCTTAGACCAGGAGTCCCCAAACTTTTTCCTGTGAGGGCCACATAACTTTTCCCTTCTCTGATGAGGGGCCGGGGGTCAGTTTGTAACAGAAAAAGTGTGATGATTGCAGGAGTGCCTAAATGTAAAAATGTATTGTTTTCCAGAAAGCCACAATCAAATAACCCTTTCTGGATTCTTTACAGAACAAAAGTCAGAAAATAAATAACACTATTAATTAAATAAATAATAACCAAAAAAACATCTCTAGGTTCTTCACAGAAAAAAAAAGTCCATGGAACATAAACTTTCTGTTGTGCCGTGCACAGTCTTAATAGGTCCAAGTTCCATGGTTTGGTACAATTTGCCAAAAATATCCTCCCCCGTCGTAGTCCCTTTCAGACTTTGGAGTGCTGCCAGCTCCTCGCACATCTCAAAGTTTGCACTAACTCCACGAATAAAAATGAGCAGCTGCGCAGTGTCCTGCATGTCTGTGCTCTCATCCAGTGCTAATGAAAAAAATTCAAATTCTTTTGTCTTCTGCTGCAGCTGGGAATATACATTACCCCCGATTTCTTCAATGCGTCTGGTGATTTTACTCGCTGATAGACTCACGGCATTAAAGACATCTTTCTTCTCGGGACACACCTCCTCCGCGACAGCGTTCATGCATTTCTTGACAAACTCTCCCTCAGTGAAAGGTTTACCACTGCTTGCTATCAGTTGAGCAACCCGAAAGCTGTCCCGAACAGATGACTGGTTCAGCTGAGCTTGGCGTACAAATATATACTGCTGAGCTAACAGTCCACTTTTTAGCTTTGAGAGTTTGTCTGCTCGCATTTGGCCTTGCAAGCTATCATACTTGTCTTGGTGACGGGATTCATCGTGTTGTCGAAGATCGTATTCTTTGAATACCTCCACCGCCTCTTGACAGATCAAACTACACAACTTTCTTTGCATTGAACAAAAAAATAATCGTTTGTCCACTGCAGGTTAAATGTCCTGCATTTTGAATCAATTTTTCTCGTACCTAATCTTTTCACCATCATTCCGCTCTCTCTTTGAGAGGGGCGTGTTTAGGATTTTTTTTCTGGGGGTTGCCAGATAGGGGCACAGACTGCAGAAGGTTGTAACAGAATGTCACGTTATATGCGTGTATAAAATAGTTACTAACTAATTGTTAATAATGAAAATAGTTCATAACTAAGGAACATTTTATTGCAAAAGTCCAACTTTATTATCAAATACAAATACACATATGAAAAAAAAAATCAATATGCTTTCTGGTATTGTTCAGGGGGCCGGACCAAATGTGGAGGCGGGCCGTAGTTTGGGGACCACTGGTGTATATATTGGTGGTACGGGGCTGGTATAATATTAGTGCCCCCATGTGGTCGGAATGTGTAGCTACGGAGCCACACACAAGTCTCCTGACACGCATTTGCAAATCAGCACACGCATTTGCGAGTCGTCCGCGGCAGGACTGTAGCAAACGTCACCTGTAAGAACACAGCCAATCAAAAGGTCCCGTTTTTACTGGTCGCCCATCGACGGATTTTTTTCCGCATTTAACCATGTGTATGTGCCAACAAATCATTGTACACATTTGCTGATATTTGTCATATATCTGTGACTTCAATCATGCATTGTAGATTGTTGTTACACATTTGTGACTGTGGTTATAGTTTCAGATTCTTGTTACGTATTTTTGGATTGAAGTATTTGCCACAATAAAGACCACATGTATGAAATGCAAAATTTTGAAAGGAATTGTCGCTTACGGCCAGACTACCCTGAGAACGCCCGATCTCGTCCGATCTCGGAAGCTAAGCAGGGTCGGGCCTGGTTAGTACTTGGATGGGAGACCGCCTGGGAATACCAGGTGCTGTAAGCTTTTGCACCGCAAAAAAAAAAAAAAAAACTTTGACAAATGTAAGCAAGTATGCGAGCTGCTTTTTCATAAATTTCCACATATTCGCCTGACAGGCTGAGAGCACAAAATGCCAACATTCAGCGTCCCCTGCCTTTGGGTGTTGCTACAGTCTCGCCGTGGACGACTCGCAAATGCGTGCGGCAATTTGCAAATGCTTGTCTGGAGACTTGAGTGTGGCTCCGGAGCTCCACATTAAGACCAAAAGGGGACTCTCGTAGTCTACAGGTGTAGCAGACAGATGACCCGATGCAGTCCGGTTGGGTTGGTGCAGTGAGTGTTTACTAAATAAAAAGTTAATGAATCAATTTTAAAAAATGGTGTTTACTGAATGCAATAAAGGGAAGTATAGTTAATGTGGCAATTAGCAGGTGTGGAGAAGCTTCATTCATTTTTTTTAGCTTCACTTGTTATATCATTGGTTCTTATTTTATTAGTTCCACTTTATTCTTCCATTTATTCCAATTTAATTTAAATAATGTTAAATAAATTGTACATGACCATGGGTGGATGGCAGTGAGCGCCCCCCCCCATGTTATTGGTGTATATATGTGGTACGGGGTTGGTATAATAATAGTGCCCCCATGTGGTCCGAACGTGTAGCTACGGAGCCACACACAAGTCTCCTGACACGCATTTGCAAATCAGCACACGGATTTGCGAGTCATCCGCGACAGGACTGTAGCAAACGTCACCTGTAAGAACACAGCCAATCAAAAGGTCCCGTTTTTACAGGTCGCCCATCTACGGATTTTTGTCCGCATTTAACCATGTGTATGTGCCAACAAATCATTGTACACATTTGCTGATATTTGTCATATATCTGTGACTTCAATCATGCATTGTAGATTGTTGTTACACATTTGTGACTGTGGTTATAGTTTCAGATTCTTGTTACGTATTTTTGGATTGAAGTATTTGCCACAATAAAGACCACATGTATAAAATGCAAAATTTTGAAGAGAATTGTCGCTTACGGCCATACTACCCTGAGAACGCCCAGGTGTGGTTGGTTGAGTGGTTGCAGGTGTGCCTGATTGTCACTCTGCGTGAGTGTGCAGAGGTGACAGTCAGAGCTCTATGCTCCTGGTTTATGTCTTATTTTTGTGGTAAATCTTGGTTAATCTTTTCGGAATTTTTAGGAGTTTTTTTGTTTAGCTTTTTTTTCTCCTCCCAGCCTCCGTGCTGTGGAGGGGGGTTTCTTTTGTTTCTTCTCCCCATCCCCCCCTTCTTTCTTCAGGTTCAATGGACTCATTAGGACAAACCATGGAGCAGCCATTGAATCGCGTGACTGAAGACATGCCAGCAGCTACCAAGGGACAAGGTTTGGACGGCGATGGAATGGTGAGCAATGTTGTGGCTGAGAGCATTATTTTTGATAAAGACCTCACGGTATTTCTGGACATAGACAATGGTGCTGAGATTACTCCCTTATTGTTAATTAGGGGTATTAAGGAAGTGTGTGGGCGGATAAGGGCCTGTCGGAGGATTTCCTCTGACAAATTTGAAGTAACAGTTAGCTCTATGCAAGCGAAGAAGAAGCTACTTGACGGCTTCCGGATAGGCGCTGAACGAATACATGGTAGGGAGATAACAACTGACGAAATGGTCGTATCCTTTTTACATCTGCCAGCTTATATTGATGACTCCGAAATACATGATAAACTTCAGTCTTGGGGCGTATCGGCGACCTCCAATGTACGGAGGAAAATGTGGCCGGGCACTGATGTAGCTGACGGGACCCGTTTTGTGAAAGTAAAATTTACTGACACTACAAAATCTTTACCATATTCTGCTCGCTTCATCACTGCCTCAGGGCCTGAATATTTCAGGGTGATCCATGATCGACAGGTCAAAGTGTGTAGAGGTTGCCTGTCCCCGGAACATGAGTACAGGGATTGTCCGGAATTCTTGTGCCGGAAATGTGGCAAGCAGGGGCATTATGCCAGAGAATGTAATGAGACTCACCTTCGTCGTTGTGGTGTGTGCAGACAATACCCTGTCCTTTGTGTTTGTGGCGAGGATATTTCTGTGGCCGCACCGATAGAAATGGAAGACAGTCCCACTATCGCAAAGCCGGTTGTCCGCCTGCCAGAAACAAACCTTTCAAAAGCTCACCTGTTTGAGAATAGTGAGATGAGCTCTGATACAGTGCTGTGTGGGACAAGGGTGCCTGTAGTGGAGGGAGTTATAGGTCAAAATCCTAGCTCTACTCACGAACGAGGCGGGGGGGGGGTGCGCATCGCCCTACCCCTGATCCCATGTCGACCGGGGCCGAACCTTTGAAGGGGGTGAGTGTTGGGCAGATTCCACTCTCTGACCCTGAGAGGGGGGGGACAACTATGGAAAGTTGTATCCCTAGGCCGGGGAAGAAACAACATCCAGAAAGGATCAGCAGTATCAATTTTTCCCTGCCGACCTCCCTAAATGCCTCGTGCACCGGCGATACGGGAGAGAGCGAGATATCTGCGGTGGGGAGGAATGTTGTTCAGCCTGAAGGCTTATCATTGCCCCAAATGATGCCGCAATGCCACATGGCAGAAGCCCCCTTACCGGTCGACAAGTGTCATGACAGTTGTAAATTGTCTGATGACAAAATGGAACACAGCACAGCGGAACCCAAAAAGAGGCAATCTGAAGGCTTGAGAAAAGGAAGATCGAAGAAGTCTAAGTGATAAGCCTCTTCCCCTCCTATCTTTATAATGACTGTTCTCCTTGTGTCAGCTAATGCCTGCGGGCTGCGGAGCAACCTCAAAATTGACAACATTTTACATAACACAAAGTGGGATGTTCTTTGTCTGCAAGAGACCTGGTGGAGCCAAGAGCATGTTGACAAGATTCGTCGCATGGTACGTGGCTCTGTACATGTAGCCCTCGGCTCCCCCAGGTCTTGTGGCGTAGCAATCCTGTCTAGGACCTGTGCACTGGGCCACCCCAACCTGGTGCATGCTGATCCGGGGGGCAGATTTATAGTGGTAGACTTTAATGGCTCATTGCCTCTCCGACTCATCAACCTCCATGCACCAAACCTGGAGCTAAAAAGACGAGACTTTTTCTTACATGTGTTTTCTTTTGTCAACAATAGAACAATCATGACTGGCGACTTCAATGTCGCCCTGAGTAAATTGGACATTAGTGTCAACAACACCTACAAAAATGATGTCAGCAGAAATTGTCTACTGAACTTGATCAACAACAACAATATGTTAGAAATCTGGAGAACCCTAAACCTCAGGGGGAGGGCTTTCTCGCGCAAACAAATAGTACTGGGCACGCTTAAACAATCGCGCATTGACTTGTGCTTAGCGTCTGCTTCCCTTGCGCAGAGACTGGACAATCCCAAGTACACATGGTCTGGACAGAGTGATCACGCGCTACTGTCGTTTGATCTATGTCTATACAAAAGCAGGCGGACCGGTGGTCTCTGGGTCTTCAATAATTCGCTTCTAGAAGATGAGAGCTTTATGTCAAAAGTAAACTCTTTTCTTGAGGGGATAAAGGAGGAGTCTAAGTATGTAGACAGGGTCACAGACTGGTGGGAAAGTGTCAAACTACGTTTAAAAAAATTGTCCATTAATCATTGTAGAGCTAAGTCTTGGGTGGAAAATTTAGAGGAGAACACTGTGAGAGACCAATTGCTGAAAATAACTCTATCTGCGGCGATAACACGTGGGCCTGTGGACCCGTTATTTTTCTCGCTGCAACATAAACTCGAGCTGCTTGAAGCAAAGAAGTGTAGAGGGGCAGCCCTGAGGGCCAAAGCTCAAAATGCTGTAGAGGGCGAGCGATCAACAGCGTACTTTTTGGGACTGGAAAAAAATAAACAAGGAAAAGCATATATATCTAAATTGTGGTCTCACAAATCTCACGCGATGGTCACGGACATTGATGACATTTTAGAAGAGGTCGAATTTTTCTATACTGATCTCTTCAAATTCCGACAACCGTTGACAGATCATGCCACCGAGGCCATAGCCGCCTTAAACCGTGTACTGAGTGTGGACGATAAAGACATGTGCGACAACTCAATGTCCGAATTCGAAATCACAAAGGCAATCCAAGATCTAAATAATAAAAAAAGCCCAGGTTGC
This sequence comes from Idiotropiscis lumnitzeri, assembly GCF_059441095.1. NCBI lineage: Eukaryota > Metazoa > Chordata > Actinopteri > Syngnathiformes > Syngnathidae > Idiotropiscis > Idiotropiscis lumnitzeri. Next base: position 21,044,315 of record NC_142401.1, on the reverse strand, counting down.
GATGGTCTAACGGCTGAGTTCTTTAAGGCTTTTATGAAAAAGCTGTCACCTATTTTGCTCAATTTGTTTCATCACATGGAAAAAAAAGATCTGGTCCCTTCATCATTTTGCGTAGGTACCGTTACGTTAATACACAAGAAAGGTGCGTCTGAACAATTGAGCAACTATAGACCGATTAGTCTTTTGAACACTGACTATAAAATCTTAGCCAAAGTTTTAGCAGCTCGTCTCAAAAAAGTAATAGGTACCATCATCTCCGAAACGCAGTCATATAGCATTCCGACAAGGGATATTTCAGACACTATTTTAAGTATAAAGTATTTAACTAAACACATGGCTGCCTCGTGCGGAATTCATGTCAGCCTCGATTTCGAAAAAGCCTTTGATAGGGTGGAGCACTCTTTTTTATGGAAGGTGCTTGACAAATTTGGATTTGGGTCTTCCTTTACCAATTGGATAAAACGTCTGTACGCAAACGCAGCCAGTAAAATCAAAGTGAACGGACTACTGACAGGACCTGTTAAATTGGGAAGGTCAGTGAGACAGGGGTGCCCCCTGTCCTCACTACTCTTTGGCCTTGTTGTAGAACCACTTGCGGCCCTCCTCAAACAAAATAACAGCATAAAAGGCATTTGGACACCAAGTGGACGCGAAGTTAAGATTCTACAGTATGCGGACGATACAAACCTGTTTGTCAGAGACGTGGAGAGTCTAAGTGTAGCTCTCAACGAGCTCAACATTTTCTGCCAAGCCTCGGGTGCAAAAGTCAATTTTGATAAGTCCACCATGGCCGTTTTTGGTACCACCAGCGCTGTGCCAATGACCTGGGGTTTTAAAGAGGCCACACTCAGCCAAAAAATCCTTGGTGTTTGGATTGGGGAGAACACTTCTCATTGTGATGAACAGCAATGGGAAACAGTTTTACCACAAGTAAAATCCACTTTAGATATGTGGAAATTCAGGAATTTAACTCTGAAAGGGAAAATATTGGTCATCAATAACCTGTGTATTTCAAAATTAATTCACTCACTGACTGTCACTCACATGTCCGCGAATGTTTTAAATAGATTAAATTTAACTTTTAATTATTTCATGTGGAAGAGGGAAAGAGGTTTCATTGGGCACTATACCTTGATCGGTGATGTCCAAGCAGGTGGCTTAAATTTGACAGACATTGGCACAAAAAAGGCTGCACTACGCTTGAAGCTGCTCAGAAAGTTTTTAAATCCTGCCTTCTCAGCTCCCTGGAAGGATTTTCTTCTGCCAATTTTAGAGGGTCTAGGCTGCTACGGCGTCTTCAATCTCTGCCAGATGTTGCCTCGCACGATGTTCCCCCCTCTGGACCCCTTCGAAAAAGAAATCTTAGAGGCGTGGTGGGCATTGCGGCCATGGGTTAGGACAGAGCCAATGTCACTCCATCAACTGCAGAACATTCCACTTAGGTTCAACCCCGATCTCCTGGGCGGTGAGCCAGGGAGTGGGGAAAGGATGTTAAGTGGGGTTTTAGAAAGTGCACACATCAGAACAATGGGTGATTTATTAGACCAGAAAGGGAATTTTAACATTGAACGCATTCGCACCTTGTTTCGCTTCCACAAAGTTCCCTTTCGAAGGGCCACTGTGTTGCGCTCAGTGGGAAAAATCAGAGACTCCGTGCATTGCCACTGGGGGCACCTTCTGGGGCGGATGTCACAGAGTGAAGACACCACCACGAAGTCAGATTTTAAATTATGTGCTGACCTTTGGGGCTCGACCGACTAGACTGGCAGAGTGCACAACAAAACTACTCTATCATGTGTTGCTAACCAAAATACTTAAAAAGCCAACAGCAGAAAACGCGTGGCGTCAGGCAAACCCCACCCTGGCTCCCTCGTCCATCTGGGCTGACATGTTTAACTGGTGTACTCCACCCAAGGTAAGTAACACTGATTTTAGAATAAGACACAGGATAATCTTTCCATGTACAACGCTGCATGCTTTTCTACCAAGTGCCTATGACAGGACATGTCCAGTGTGCGGAGAGGAACCGGAGGATTTTCACCATCTCATTCTCCAATGCCGAGTCGTGCGACATTTCAGATCCAGACTAGAAGATCTCATTGCCAGGAGACTGGGGGTGAAACTCCCCTCGCCGGTAGTCGGTGGTGGCGGTGACCAGAATTCCTGGCTTCTCCTGTTCGGTATCATCCCTTCACCATGGAAAGGCCTAAATGTCAAAGCCCTCAAGCTGCTCTTGGCCATAGCACGTCATTCCATCGTCATCACAAGAAACATCCACCTGCATGAAAAAAGGAAAGGCGATCACTGGTCCATCTTCAAATCGTTGGTCATCTCCCATCTCACCCATCTTCAGGAACATCGACCCAAACGTTTTCAAGACGACTTGGCAGTAAACAACGGACTAGTAACTTTCTCTGCTGACAACAGTCTGGACTTTCATTTTTAAAATGCATCCTTGGTTACGACTGTCTATCGTTGGACATCCCTACTGATGTTTGTTCACGAATGTTTGGATCTTGAGTCAAACCTCTATTTGTACAGATGTTTTTATTACAATAATAAAAAAAAAAAATAAAAAAAAAAAAAAGAAAAAAAAAAAAAGAACGCCCGATCTCGTCCGATCTCGGAAGCTAAGCAGGGTCGGGCCTGGTTAGTACTTGGATGGGAGACCGCCTGGGAATACCAGGTGCTGTAAGCTTTTGCACCGCAAAAAATAAATAAATGAAAAAAACTTTGACAAATCTAAAAAAAAAAAAAAAAAAAAAAAGAACGCCCGATCTCGTCCGATCTCGGAAGCTAAGCAGGGTCGGGCCTGGTTAGTACTTGGATGGGAGACCGCCTGGGAATACCAGGTGCTGTAAGCTTTTGCATCGCAAAAAAAAATTAAAAACTTTGACAAATGTAAGCAAGTATGCGAGCTGCTTTTTTTATAAATTTCCACATATTCGCCTGACAGGCTGAGAGCACAAAATGCCAACATTCAGCGTCCCCTGCCTTTGGGTGTTGCTACAGTCTCGCCGTGGACGACTCGCAAATGCGTGTGGCAATTTGCAAATGTTTGTCTGGAGACTTGAGTGTGGCTCCGGAGCTCCACATTAAGACCAAAAGGGGACTCTCGTAGTCTACAGGTGTAGCAGACAGATGACCCGATGCAGTCCGGTTGGGTTGGTGCAGTGAGTTTTACTAAATAAAAAGGTAATGAATCAATTTTTAAAAATGGTGTTTACTGAATGCAATAAAGGGAAGTATAGTTAATGTGGCAATTAGCAGGTGTGGAGAAGCTTCATTCATTTTTTTTAGCTTCACTGGTTATATCATTGGTTCTTATTTTATTAGTTCCACTTTATTCTTCCATTTATTCCAATTTAATTTAAATAATGTCAAATAAATTGTACATGACCATGGGTGGATAGCAGTGAACGCCCCCCCATGTTATTGGTGGATATATTGGTGGTACGGGGCTGGAATAATATTAGTGCCCCCATGTGGTCCGAACGTGTAGCTACGGAGCCACACACAAGTCTCCTGACACGCATTTGCAAATCAGCACACGCATTTGCGAGTCGTCCGCGGCAGGACTGTAGCAAACGTCACCTGTAAGAACACAGCCAATCAACAGGTCCCGTTTTTACAGGTCGCCCATCTACGGATTTTTGTCCGCATTTAATCATGTGTATGTGCCAACAAATCATTGTACACATTTGCTGATATTTGTGATATATCTGTGACTTCAATCATGCATTGTAGATTGTTATTACACATTTGTGACTGTGGTTATAGTTTCAGATTCTTGTTACGTATTTTTGGATTGAAGTATTTGCCACAATAAAGACCACATGTATAAAATGCTAAATTTTGAAAGCAATTGTCGCTTACGGCCATACTACCCTGAGAACGCCCGATCTCGTCTGATCTCGGAAGCTAAGCAGGGTCGGGCCTGGTTAGTACTTGGATGGGAGACC
>NC_142401.1:21032853-21035353 GCF_059441095.1 Idiotropiscis lumnitzeri | reverse complement strand
ATTCTTCCATTTATTCCAATTTAATTTAAATAATGTCAAATAAATTGTACATGACCATGGGTGGATAGCAGTGAACGCCCCCCCATGTTATTGGTGTATATATTGGTGGTACGGGGCTGGAATAATATTAGTGCCCCCATGTGGTCCGAACGTGTAGCTACGGAGCCACACACAAGTCTCCTGACACGCATTTGCAAATCAGCACACGCATTTGCGAGTCGTCCGCGGCAGGACTGTAGCAAACGTCACCTGTAAGAACACAGCCAATCAAAAGGTCCCGTTTTTACAGGTCGCCCATCTACGGATTTTTGTCCGCATTTAACCATGTGTATGTGCCAACAAATCATTGTACACATTTGCTGATATTTGTCATATATCTGTGACTTCAATCATGCATTGTAGATTGTTGTTACACATTTGTGACTGTGGTTATAGTTTCAGATTCTTGTTACGTATTTTTGGATTGAAGTATTTGCCACAATAAAGACCACATGTATAAAAGGCAAAATTTTGAAAGGAATTGTCGCTTACGGCCATACTACCCTGAGAACGCCCGATCTCGTCCGATCTCGGAAGCTAAGCAGGGTCGGGCCTGGTTAGTACTTGGATGGGAGACCGCCTGGGAATACCAGGTGCTGTAAGCTTTTGCACCGCAAAAAAAAATAAAAAACTTTGACAAATGTAAGCAAGTATGCGAGCTGCTTTTTTTATAAATTTCCACATATTCGCCTGACAGGCTGAGAGCACAAAATGCCAACATTCAGCGTCCCCTGCCTTTGGGTGTTGCTACAGTCTCGCCGTGGACGACTCGCAAATGCTTGTGGCAATTTGCAAATGCTTGTCTGGAGACTTGAGTGTGGCTCCGGAGCTCCACATTAAGACCAAAAGGGGACTCTCGTAGTCTACAGGTGTAGCAGACAGATGACCCGATCCGGTTGGGTTGGTGCAGTGAGTTTTACTAAATAAAAAGGTAATGAATCAATTTTAAAAAAATGGTGTTTACTGAATGCAATAAAGGGAAGTATAGTTAATGTGGCAATTAGCAGGTGTGGAGAAGCTTCATTCATTTTTTTTAGCTTCACTGGTTATATCATTGGTTCTTATTTTATTAGTTCCACTTTATTCTTCCATTTATTCCAATTTAATTTAAATAATGTCAAATAAATTGTACATGACCATTGGTGGATAGCAGTGAACGCCCCCCCATGTTATTGGTGGATATATTGGTGGTACGGGGCTGGAATAATATTAGTGCCCCCATGTGGTCCGAACGTGTAGCTACGGAGCCACACACAAGTCTCCTGACACGCATTTGCAAATCAGCACACGCATTTGCGAGTCGTCCGCGGCAGGACTGTAGCAAACGTCACCTGTAAGAACACAGCCAATCAAAAGGTCCCGTTTTTACAGGTCGCCCATCTACGGATTTTTGTCCGCATTTAACCATGTGTATGTGCCAACAAATCATTGTACACATTTGCTGATATTTGTCATATATCTGTGACTTCAATCATGCATTGTAGATTGTTGTTACACATTTGTGACTGTGGTTATAGTTTCAGATTCTTGTTACGTATTTTTGGATTGATTTGCCACAATAAAGACCACATGTATAAAAGGCAAAATTTTGAAAGAAATTGTCGCTTACGGCCATACTACCCTGAGAACGCCCGATCTCGTCCGATCTCGGAAGCTAAGCAGGGTCGGGCCTGGTTAGTACTTGGATGGGAGACCGCCTGGGAATACCAGGTGCTGTAAGCTTTTGCACCGCAAAAAAAAATAAAAAACTTTGACAAATGTAAGCAAGTATGCGAGCTGCTTTTTTTATAAATTTCCACATATTCGCCTGACAGGCTGAGAGCACAAAATGCCAACATTCAGCGTCCCCTGCCTTTGGGTGTTGCTACAGTCTCGCCGTGGACGACTCGCAAATGCTTGTGGCAATTTGCAAATGCTTGTCTGGAGACTTGAGTGTGGCTCCGGAGCTCCACATTAAGACCAAAAGGGGACTCTCGTAGTCTACAGGTGTAGCAGACAGATGACCCGATCCGGTTGGGTTGGTGCAGTGAGTTTTACTAAATAAAAAGGTAATGAATCAATTTTTAAAAAATGGTGTTTACTGAATGCAATAAAGGGAAGTATAGTTAATGTGGCAATTAGCAGGTGTGGAGAAGCTTCATTCATTTTTTTTAGCTTCACTGGTTATATCATTGGTTCTTATTTTATTAGTTCCACTTTATTCTTCCATTTATTCCAATTTAATTTAAATAATGTCAAATAAATTGTACATGACCATGGGTGGATAGCAGTGAACGCCCCCCCATGTTATTGGTGTATATATTGGTGGTACGGGGCTGGAATAATATTAGTGCCCCCATGTGGTCCGAACGTGTAGCTACGGAGCCACACACAAGTCTCCTGACACGCATTTGCAAATCAGCACACGCATTTGCGAGTCGTCCGCGGCAGGACTGTAGCAAACGTCACCTGTAAGAACACA
>NC_142401.1:21022853-21025353 GCF_059441095.1 Idiotropiscis lumnitzeri | reverse complement strand
GTGTGGAGAAGCTTCATTCATTTTTTTTAGCTTCACTGGTTATATCATTGGTTCTTATTTTATTAGTTCCACTTTATTCTTCCATTTATTCCAATTTAATTTAAATAATGTCAAATAAATTGTACATGACCATGGGTGGATAGCAGTGAACGCCCCCCCATGTTATTGGTGGATATATTGGTGGTACGGGGCTGGAATAATATTAGTGCCCCCATGTGGTCCGAACGTGTAGCTACGGAGCCACACACAAGTCTCCTGACACGCATTTGCAAATCAGCACACGCATTTGCGAGTCGTCCGCGGCAGGACTGTAGCAAACGTCACCTGTAAGAACACAGCCAATCAAAAGGTCCCGTTTTTACAGGTCGCCCATCTACGGATTTTTGTCCGCATTTAACCATGTGTATGTGCCAACAAATCATTGTACACATTTGCTGATATTTGTCATATATCTGTGACTTCAATCATGCATTGTAGATTGTTGTTACACATTTGTGACTGTGGTTATAGTTTCAGATTCTTGTTACGTATTTTTGGATTGATTTGCCACAATAAAGACCACATGTATAAAAGGCAAAATTTTGAAAGAAATTGTCGCTTACGGCCATACTACCCTGAGAACGCCCGATCTCGTCCGATCTCGGAAGCTAAGCAGGGTCGGGCCTGGTTAGTACTTGGATGGGAGACCGCCTGGGAATACCAGGTGCTGTAAGCTTTTGCACCGCAAAAAAAAATAAAAAACTTTGACAAATGTAAGCAAGTATGCGAGCTGCTTTTTTTATAAATTTCCACATATTCGCCTGACAGGCTGAGAGCACAAAATGCCAACATTCAGCGTCCCCTGCCTTTGGGTGTTGCTACAGTCTCGCCGTGGACGACTCGCAAATGCTTGTGGCAATTTGCAAATGCTTGTCTGGAGACTTGAGTGTGGCTCCGGAGCTCCACATTAAGACCAAAAGGGGACTCTCGTAGTCTACAGGTGTAGCAGACAGATGACCCGATCCGGTTGGGTTGGTGCAGTGAGTTTTACTAAATAAAAAGGTAATGAATCAATTTTAAAAAAATGGTGTTTACTGAATGCAATAAAGGGAAGTATAGTTAATGTGGCAATTAGCAGGTGTGGAGAAGCTTCATTCATTTTTTTTAGCTTCACTGGTTATATCATTGGTTCTTATTTTATTAGTTCCACTTTATTCTTCCATTTATTCCAATTTAATTTAAATAATGTCAAATAAATTGTACATGACCATGGGTGGATAGCAGTGAACGCCCCCCCATGTTATTGGTGGATATATTGGTGGTACGGGGCTGGAATAATATTAGTGCCCCCATGTGGTCCGAACGTGTAGCTACGGAGCCACACACAAGTCTCCTGACACGCATTTGCAAATCAGCACACGCATTTGCGAGTCGTCCGCGGCAGGACTGTAGCAAACGTCACCTGTAAGAACACAGCCAATCAAAAGGTCCCGTTTTTACAGGTCGCCCATCTACGGATTTTTGTCCGCATTTAACCATGTGTATGTGCCAACAAATCATTGTACACATTTGCTGATATTTGTCATATATCTGTGACTTCAATCATGCATTGTAGATTGTTGTTACACATTTGTGACTGTGGTTAAAGTTTCAGATTCTTGTTACGTATTTTTGGATTGAAGTATTTGCCACAATAAAGACCACATGTATAAAAGGCAAAATTTTGAAAGGAATTGTCGCTTACGGCCATACTACCCTGAGAACGCCCGATCTCGTCCGATCTCGGAAGCTAAGCAGGGTCGGGCCTGGTTAGTACTTGGATGGGAGATCGCCTGGGAATACCAGGTGCTGTAAGCTTTTGCACCGCAAAAAAAAATTAAAAACTTTGACAAATGTAAGCAAGTATGCGAGCTGCTTTTTTTATAAATTTCCACATATTCGCCTGACAGGCTGAGAGCACAAAATGCCAACATTCAGCGTCCCCTGCCTTTGGGTGTTGCTACAGTCTCGCCGTGGACGACTCGCAAATGCTTGTGGCAATTTGCAAATGCTTGTCTGGAGACTTGAGTGTGGCTCCGGAGCTCCACATTAAGACCAAAAGGGGACTCTCGTAGTCTACAGGTGTAGCAGACAGATGACCCGATCCGGTTGGGTTGGTGCAGTGAGTTTTACTAAATAAAAAGGTAATGAATCAATTTTAAAAAAATGGTGTTTACTGAATGCAATAAAGGGAAGTATAGTTAATGTGGCAATTAGCAGGTGTGGAGAAGCTTCATTCATTTTTTTTAGCTTCACTGGTTATATCATTGGTTCTTATTTTATTAGTTCCACTTTATTCTTCCATTTATTCCAATTTAATTTAAATAATGTCAAATAAATTGTACATGACCATGGGTGGATAGCAGTGAACGCCCCCCCATGTTATTGGTGGATATATTGGTGGTACGGGGCTGGAATAATATTAGTGCCCCCATGTGGTCCGAACGTGTAGCTACGGAGCCACACACAAGTCTCCTGACAC
>NC_142401.1:21010353-21017853 GCF_059441095.1 Idiotropiscis lumnitzeri | reverse complement strand
ATAAATTTCCACATATTCGCCTGACAGGCTGAGAGCACAAAATGCCAACATTCAGCGTCCCCTGCCTTTGGGTGTTGCTACAGTCTCGCCGTGGACGACTCGCAAATGCTTGTGGCAATTTGCAAATGCTTGTCTGGAGACTTGAGTGTGGCTCCGGAGCTCCACATTAAGACCAAAAGGGGACTCTCGTAGTCTACAGGTGTAGCAGACAGATGACCCGATCCGGTTGGGTTGGTGCAGTGAGTTTTACTAAATAAAAAGGTAATGAATCAATTTTAAAAAAATGGTGTTTACTGAATGCAATAAAGGGAAGTATAGTTAATGTGGCAATTAGCAGGTGTGGAGAAGCTTCATTCATTTTTTTTAGCTTCACTGGTTATATCATTGGTTCTTATTTTATTAGTTCCACTTTATTCTTCCATTTATTCCAATTTAATTTAAATAATGTCAAATAAATTGTACATGACCATGGGTGGATAGCAGTGAACGCCCCCCCATGTTATTGGTGGATATATTGGTGGTACGGGGCTGGAATAATATTAGTGCCCCCATGTGGTCCGAACGTGTAGCTACGGAGCCACACACAAGTCTCCTGACACGCATTTGCAAATCAGCACACGCATTTGCGAGTCGTCCGCGGCAGGACTGTAGCAAACGTCACCTGTAAGAACACAGCCAATCAAAAGGTCCCGTTTTTACAGGTCGCCCATCTACGGATTTTTGTCCGCATTTAACCATGTGTATGTGCCAACAAATCATTGTACACATTTGCTGATATTTGTCATATATCTGTGACTTCAATCATGCATTGTAGATTGTTGTTACACATTTGTGACTGTGGTTAAAGTTTCAGATTCTTGTTACGTATTTTTGGATTGAAGTATTTGCCACAATAAAGACCACATGTATAAAAGGCAAAATTTTGAAAGGAATTGTCGCTTACGGCCATACTACCCTGAGAACGCCCGATCTCGTCCGATCTCGGAAGCTAAGCAGGGTCGGGCCTGGTTAGTACTTGGATGGGAGACCGCCTGGGAATACCAGGTGCTGTAAGCTTTTGCACCGCAAAAAAAAATTAAAAACTTTGACAAATGTAAGCAAGTATGCGAGCTGCTTTTTTTATAAATTTCCACATATTCGCCTGACAGGCTGAGAGCACAAAATGCCAACATTCAGCGTCCCCTGCCTTTGGGTGTTGCTACAGTCTCGCCGTGGACGACTCGCAAATGCTTGTGGCAATTTGCAAATGCTTGTCTGGAGACTTGAGTGTGGCTCCGGAGCTCCACATTAAGACCAAAAGGGGACTCTCGTAGTCTACAGGTGTAGCAGACAGATGACCCGATCCGGTTGGGTTGGTGCAGTGAGTTTTACTAAATAAAAAGGTAATGAATCAATTTTAAAAAAATGGTGTTTACTGAATGCAATAAAGGGAAGTATAGTTAATGTGGCAATTAGCAGGTGTGGAGAAGCTTCATTCATTTTTTTTAGCTTCACTGGTTATATCATTGGTTCTTATTTTATTAGTTCCACTTTATTCTTCCATTTATTCCAATTTAATTTAAATAATGTCAAATAAATTGTACATGACCATGGGTGGATAGCAGTGAACGCCCCCCCATGTTATTGGTGGATATATTGGTGGTACGGGGCTGGAATAATATTAGTGCCCCCATGTGGTCCGAACGTGTAGCTACGGAGCCACACACAAGTCTCCTGACACGCATTTGCAAATCAGCACACGCATTTGCGAGTCGTCCGCGGCAGGACTGTAGCAAACGTCACCTGTAAGAACACAGCCAATCAAAAGGTCCCGTTTTTACAGGTCGCCCATCTACGGATTTTTGTCCGCATTTAACCATGTGTATGTGCCAACAAATCATTGTACACATTTGCTGATATTTGTCATATATCTGTGACTTCAATCATGCATTGTAGATTGTTGTTACACATTTGTGACTGTGGTTATAGTTTCAGATTCTTGTTACGTATTTTTGGATTGATTTGCCACAATAAAGACCACATGTATAAAAGGCAAAATTTTGAAAGAAATTGTCGCTTACGGCCATACTACCCTGAGAACGCCCGATCTCTTCCGATCTCGGAAGCTAAGCAGGGTCGGGCCTGGTTAGTACTTGGATGGGAGACCGCCTGGGAATACCAGGTGCTGTAAGCTTTTGCACCGCAAAAAAAAATAAAAAACTTTGACAAATGTAAGCAAGTATGCGAGCTGCTTTTTTTATAAATTTCCACATATTCGCCTGACAGGCTGAGAGCACAAAATGCCAACATTCAGCGTCCCCTGCCTTTGGGTGTTGCTACAGTCTCGCCGTGGACGACTCGCAAATGCTTGTGGCAATTTGCAAATGCTTGTCTGGAGACTTGAGTGTGGCTCCGGAGCTCCACATTAAGACCAAAAGGGGACTCTCGTAGTCTACAGGTGTAGCAGACAGATGACCCGATCCGGTTGGGTTGGTGCAGTGAGTTTTACTAAATAAAAAGGTAATGAATCAATTTTAAAAAAATGGTGTTTACTGAATGCAATAAAGGGAAGTATAGTTAATGTGGCAATTAGCAGGTGTGGAGAAGCTTCATTCATTTTTTTTAGCTTCACTGGTTATATCATTGGTTCTTATTTTATTAGTTCCACTTTATTCTTCCATTTATTCCAATTTAATTTAAATAATGTCAAATAAATTGTACATGACCATGGGTGGATAGCAGTGAACGCCCCCCCATGTTATTGGTGGATATATTGGTGGTACGGGGCTGGAATAATATTAGTGCCCCCATGTGGTCCGAACGTGTAGCTACGGAGCCACACACAAGTCTCCTGACACGCATTTGCAAATCAGCACACGCATTTGCGAGTCGTCCGCGGCAGGACTGTAGCAAACGTCACCTGTAAGAACACAGCCAATCAAAAGGTCCCGTTTTTACAGGTCGCCCATCTACGGATTTTTGTCCGCATTTAACCATGTGTATGTGCCAACAAATCATTGTACACATTTGCTGATATTTGTCATATATCTGTGACTTCAATCATGCATTGTAGATTGTTGTTACACATTTGTGACTGTGGTTATAGTTTCAGATTCTTGTTACGTATTTTTGGATTGATTTGCCACAATAAAGACCACATGTATAAAAGGCAAAATTTTGAAAGAAATTGTCGCTTACGGCCATACTACCCTGAGAACGCCCGATCTCGTCCGATCTCGGAAGCTAAGCAGGGTCGGGCCTGGTTAGTACTTGGATGGGAGACCGCCTGGGAATACCAGGTGCTGTAAGCTTTTGCACCGCAAAAAAAAATAAAAAACTTTGACAAATGTAAGCAAGTATGCGAGCTGCTTTTTTTATAAATTTCCACATATTCGCCTGACAGGCTGAGAGCACAAAATGCCAACATTCAGCGTCCCCTGCCTTTGGGTGTTGCTACAGTCTCGCCGTGGACGACTCGCAAATGCTTGTGGCAATTTGCAAATGCTTGTCTGGAGACTTGAGTGTGGCTCCGGAGCTCCACATTAAGACCAAAAGGGGACTCTCGTAGTCTACAGGTGTAGCAGACAGATGACCCGATCCGGTTGGGTTGGTGCAGTGAGTTTTACTAAATAAAAAGGTAATGAATCAATTTTAAAAAAATGGTGTTTACTGAATGCAATAAAGGGAAGTATAGTTAATGTGGCAATTAGCAGGTGTGGAGAAGCTTCATTCATTTTTTTTAGCTTCACTGGTTATATCATTGGTTCTTATTTTATTAGTTCCACTTTATTCTTCCATTTATTCCAATTTAATTTAAATAATGTCAAATAAATTGTACATGACCATGGGTGGATAGCAGTGAACGCCCCCCCATGTTATTGGTGGATATATTGGTGGTACGGGGCTGGAATAATATTAGTGCCCCCATGTGGTCCGAACGTGTAGCTACGGAGCCACACACAAGTCTCCTGACACGCATTTGCAAATCAGCACACGCATTTGCGAGTCGTCCGCGGCAGGACTGTAGCAAACGTCACCTGTAAGAACACAGCCAATCAAAAGGTCCCGTTTTTACAGGTCGCCCATCTACGGATTTTTGTCCGCATTTAACCATGTGTATGTGCCAACAAATCATTGTACACATTTGCTGATATTTGTCATATATCTGTGACTTCAATCATGCATTGTAGATTGTTGTTACACATTTGTGACTGTGGTTAAAGTTTCAGATTCTTGTTACGTATTTTTGGATTGAAGTATTTGCCACAATAAAGACCACATGTATAAAAGGCAAAATTTTGAAAGGAATTGTCGCTTACGGCCATACTACCCTGAGAACGCCCGATCTCGTCCGATCTCGGAAGCTAAGCAGGGTCGGGCCTGGTTAGTACTTGGATGGGAGACCGCCTGGGAATACCAGGTGCTGTAAGCTTTTGCACCGCAAAAAAAAATAAAAAACTTTGACAAATGTAAGCAAGTATGCGAGCTGCTTTTTTTATAAATTTCCACATATTCGCCTGACAGGCTGAGAGCACAAAATGCCAACATTCAGCGTCCCCTGCCTTTGGGTGTTGCTACAGTCTCGCCGTGGACGACTCGCAAATGCTTGTGGCAATTTGCAAATGCTTGTCTGGAGACTTGAGTGTGGCTCCGGAGCTCCACATTAAGACCAAAAGGGGACTCTCGTAGTCTACAGGTGTAGCAGACAGATGACCCGATCCGGTTGGGTTGGTGCAGTGAGTTTTACTAAATAAAAAGGTAATGAATCAATTTTTAAAAAATGGTGTTTACTGAATGCAATAAAGGGAAGTATAGTTAATGTGGCAATTAGCAGGTGTGGAGAAGCTTCATTCATTTTTTTTAGCTTCACTGGTTATATCATTGGTTCTTATTTTATTAGTTCCACTTTATTCTTCCATTTATTCCAATTTAATTTAAATAATGTCAAATAAATTGTACATGACCATGGGTGGATAGCAGTGAACGCCCCCCCATGTTATTGGTGGATATATTGGTGGTACGGGGCTGGAATAATATTAGTGCCCCCATGTGGTCCGAACGTGTAGCTACGGAGCCACACACAAGTCTCCTGACACGCATTTGCAAATCAGCACACGCATTTGCGAGTCGTCCGCGGCAGGACTGTAGCAAACGTCACCTGTAAGAACACAGCCAATCAAAAGGTCCCGTTTTTACAGGTCGCCCATCTACGGATTTTTGTCCGCATTTAACCATGTGTATGTGCCAACAAATCATTGTACACATTTGCTGATATTTGTCATATATCTGTGACTTCAATCATGCATTGTAGATTGTTGTTACACATTTGTGACTGTGGTTATAGTTTCAGATTCTTGTTACGTATTTTTGGATTGATTTGCCACAATAAAGACCACATGTATAAAAGGCAAAATTTTGAAAGAAATTGTCGCTTACGGCCATACTACCCTGAGAACGCCCGATCTCGTCCGATCTCGGAAGCTAAGCAGGGTCGGGCCTGGTTAGTACTTGGATGGGAGACCGCCTGGGAATACCAGGTGCTGTAAGCTTTTGCACCGCAAAAAAAAATAAAAAACTTTGACAAATGTAAGCAAGTATGCGAGCTGCTTTTTTTATAAATTTCCACATATTCGCCTGACAGGCTGAGAGCACAAAATGCCAACATTCAGCGTCCCCTGCCTTTGGGTGTTGCTACAGTCTCGCCGTGGACGACTCGCAAATGCTTGTGGCAATTTGCAAATGCTTGTCTGGAGACTTGAGTGTGGCTCCGGAGCTCCACATTAAGACCAAAAGGGGACTCTCGTAGTCTACAGGTGTAGCAGACAGATGACCCGATCCGGTTGGGTTGGTGCAGTGAGTTTTACTAAATAAAAAGGTAATGAATCAATTTTAAAAAAATGGTGTTTACTGAATGCAATAAAGGGAAGTATAGTTAATGTGGCAATTAGCAGGTGTGGAGAAGCTTCATTCATTTTTTTTAGCTTCACTGGTTATATCATTGGTTCTTATTTTATTAGTTCCACTTTATTCTTCCATTTATTCCAATTTAATTTAAATAATGTCAAATAAATTGTACATGACCATGGGTGGATAGCAGTGAACGCCCCCCCATGTTATTGGTGGATATATTGGTGGTACGGGGCTGGAATAATATTAGTGCCCCCATGTGGTCCGAACGTGTAGCTACGGAGCCACACACAAGTCTCCTGACACGCATTTGCAAATCAGCACACGCATTTGCGAGTCGTCCGCGGCAGGACTGTAGCAAACGTCACCTGTAAGAACACAGCCAATCAAAAGGTCCCGTTTTTACAGGTCGCCCATCTACGGATTTTTGTCCGCATTTAACCATGTGTATGTGCCAACAAATCATTGTACACATTTGCTGATATTTGTCATATATCTGTGACTTCAATCATGCATTGTAGATTGTTGTTACACATTTGTGACTGTGGTTATAGTTTCAGATTCTTGTTACGTATTTTTGGATTGATTTGCCACAATAAAGACCACATGTATAAAAGGCAAAATTTTGAAAGAAATTGTCGCTTACGGCCATACTACCCTGAGAACGCCCGATCTCGTCCGATCTCGGAAGCTAAGCAGGGTCGGGCCTGGTTAGTACTTGGATGGGAGACCGCCTGGGAATACCAGGTGCTGTAAGCTTTTGCACCGCAAAAAAAAATAAAAAACTTTGACAAATGTAAGCAAGTATGCGAGCTGCTTTTTTTATAAATTTCCACATATTCGCCTGACAGGCTGAGAGCACAAAATGCCAACATTCAGCGTCCCCTGCCTTTGGGTGTTGCTACAGTCTCGCCGTGGACGACTCGCAAATGCTTGTGGCAATTTGCAAATGCTTGTCTGGAGACTTGAGTGTGGCTCCGGAGCTCCACATTAAGACCAAAAGGGGACTCTCGTAGTCTACAGGTGTAGCAGACAGATGACCCGATCCGGTTGGGTTGGTGCAGTGAGTTTTACTAAATAAAAAGGTAATGAATCAATTTAAAAAAAATGGTGTTTACTGAATGCAATAAAGGGAAGTATAGTTAATGTGGCAATTAGCAGGTGTGGAGAAGCTTCATTCATTTTTTTTAGCTTCACTGGTTATATCATTGGTTCTTATTTTATTAGTTCCACTTTATTCTTCCATTTATTCCAATTTAATTTAAATAATGTCAAATAAATTGTACATGACCATGGGTGGATAGCAGTGAACGCCCCCCCATGTTATTGGTGGATATATTGGTGGTACGGGGCTGGAATAATATTAGTGCCCCCATGTGGTCCGAACGTGTAGCTACGGAGCCACACACAAGTCTCCTGACACGCATTTGCAAATCAGCACACGCATTTGCGAGTCGTCCGCGGCAGGACTGTAGCAAACGTCACCTGTAAGAACACAGCCAATCAAAAGGTCCCGTTTTTACAGGTCGCCCATCTACGGATTTTTGTCCGCATTTAACCATGTGTATGTGCCAACAAATCATTGTACACATTTGCTGATATTTGTCATATATC
>NC_142401.1:20955353-21000353 GCF_059441095.1 Idiotropiscis lumnitzeri | reverse complement strand
GCCCATCTACGGATTTTTGTCCGCATTTAACCATGTGTATGTGCCAACAAATCATTGTACACATTTGCTGATATTTGTCATATATCTGTGACTTCAATCATGCATTGTAGATTGTTGTTACACATTTGTGACTGTGGTTATAGTTTCAGATTCTTGTTACGTATTTTTGGATTGATTTGCCACAATAAAGACCACATGTATAAAAGGCAAAATTTTGAAAGAAATTGTCGCTTACGGCCATACTACCCTGAGAACGCCCGATCTCGTCCGATCTCGGAAGCTAAGCAGGGTCGGGCCTGGTTAGTACTTGGATGGGAGACCGCCTGGGAATACCAGGTGCTGTAAGCTTTTGCACCGCAAAAAAAAATAAAAAACTTTGACAAATGTAAGCAAGTATGCGAGCTGCTTTTTTTATAAATTTCCACATATTCGCCTGACAGGCTGAGAGCACAAAATGCCAACATTCAGCGTCCCCTGCCTTTGGGTGTTGCTACAGTCTCGCCGTGGACGACTCGCAAATGCTTGTGGCAATTTGCAAATGCTTGTCTGGAGACTTGAGTGTGGCTCCGGAGCTCCACATTAAGACCAAAAGGGGACTCTCGTAGTCTACAGGTGTAGCAGACAGATGACCCGATCCGGTTGGGTTGGTGCAGTGAGTTTTACTAAATAAAAAGGTAATGAATCAATTTTAAAAAAATGGTGTTTACTGAATGCAATAAAGGGAAGTATAGTTAATGTGGCAATTAGCAGGTGTGGAGAAGCTTCATTCATTTTTTTTTAGCTTCACTGGTTATATCATTGGTTCTTATTTTATTAGTTCCACTTTATTCTTCCATTTATTCCAATTTAATTTAAATAATGTCAAATAAATTGTACATGACCATGGGTGGATAGCAGTGAACGCCCCCCCATGTTATTGGTGGATATATTGGTGGTACGGGGCTGGAATAATATTAGTGCCCCCATGTGGTCCGAACGTGTAGCTACGGAGCCACACACAAGTCTCCTGACACGCATTTGCAAATCAGCACACGCATTTGCGAGTCGTCCGCGGCAGGACTGTAGCAAACGTCACCTGTAAGAACACAGCCAATCAAAAGGTCCCGTTTTTACAGGTCGCCCATCTACGGATTTTTGTCCGCATTTAACCATGTGTATGTGCCAACAAATCATTGTACACATTTGCTGATATTTGTCATATATCTGTGACTTCAATCATGCATTGTAGATTGTTGTTACACATTTGTGACTGTGGTTATAGTTTCAGATTCTTGTTACGTATTTTTGGATTGATTTGCCACAATAAAGACCACATGTATAAAAGGCAAAATTTTGAAAGAAATTGTCGCTTACGGCCATACTACCCTGAGAACGCCCGATCTCGTCCGATCTCGGAAGCTAAGCAGGGTCGGGCCTGGTTAGTACTTGGATGGGAGACCGCCTGGGAATACCAGGTGCTGTAAGCTTTTGCACCGCAAAAAAAAATAAAAAACTTTGACAAATGTAAGCAAGTATGCGAGCTGCTTTTTTTATAAATTTCCACATATTCGCCTGACAGGCTGAGAGCACAAAATGCCAACATTCAGCGTCCCCTGCCTTTGGGTGTTGCTACAGTCTCGCCGTGGACGACTCGCAAATGCTTGTGGCAATTTGCAAATGCTTGTCTGGAGACTTGAGTGTGGCTCCGGAGCTCCACATTAAGACCAAAAGGGGACTCTCGTAGTCTACAGGTGTAGCAGACAGATGACCCGATCCGGTTGGGTTGGTGCAGTGAGTTTTACTAAATAAAAAGGTAATGAATCAATTTTAAAAAAATGGTGTTTACTGAATGCAATAAAGGGAAGTATAGTTAATGTGGCAATTAGCAGGTGTGGAGAAGCTTCATTCATTTTTTTTAGCTTCACTGGTTATATCATTGGTTCTTATTTTATTAGTTCCACTTTATTCTTCCATTTATTCCAATTTAATTTAAATAATGTCAAATAAATTGTACATGACCATGGGTGGATAGCAGTGAACGCCCCCCCATGTTATTGGTGGATATATTGGTGGTACGGGGCTGGAATAATATTAGTGCCCCCATGTGGTCCGAACGTGTAGCTACGGAGCCACACACAAGTCTCCTGACACGCATTTGCAAATCAGCACACGCATTTGCGAGTCGTCCGCGGCAGGACTGTAGCAAACGTCACCTGTAAGAACACAGCCAATCAAAAGGTCCCGTTTTTACAGGTCGCCCATCTACGGATTTTTGTCCGCATTTAACCATGTGTATGTGCCAACAAATCATTGTACACATTTGCTGATATTTGTCATATATCTGTGACTTCAATCATGCATTGTAGATTGTTGTTACACATTTGTGACTGTGGTTAAAGTTTCAGATTCTTGTTACGTATTTTTGGATTGAAGTATTTGCCACAATAAAGACCACATGTATAAAAGGCAAAATTTTGAAAGGAATTGTCGCTTACGGCCATACTACCCTGAGAACGCCCGATCTCGTCCGATCTCGGAAGCTAAGCAGGGTCGGGCCTGGTTAGTACTTGGATGGGAGACCGCCTGGGAATACCAGGTGCTGTAAGCTTTTGCACCGCAAAAAAAAATTAAAAACTTTGACAAATGTAAGCAAGTATGCGAGCTGCTTTTTTTATAAATTTCCACATATTCGCCTGACAGGCTGAGAGCACAAAATGCCAACATTCAGCGTCCCCTGCCTTTGGGTGTTGCTACAGTCTCGCCGTGGACGACTCGCAAATGCTTGTGGCAATTTGCAAATGCTTGTCTGGAGACTTGAGTGTGGCTCCGGAGCTCCACATTAAGACCAAAAGGGGACTCTCGTAGTCTACAGGTGTAGCAGACAGATGACCCGATCCGGTTGGGTTGGTGCAGTGAGTTTTACTAAATAAAAAGGTAATGAATCAATTTTAAAAAAATGGTGTTTACTGAATGCAATAAAGGGAAGTATAGTTAATGTGGCAATTAGCAGGTGTGGAGAAGCTTCATTCATTTTTTTTAGCTTCACTGGTTATATCATTGGTTCTTATTTTATTAGTTCCACTTTATTCTTCCATTTATTCCAATTTAATTTAAATAATGTCAAATAAATTGTACATGACCATGGGTGGATAGCAGTGAACGCCCCCCCATGTTATTGGTGGATATATTGGTGGTACGGGGCTGGAATAATATTAGTGCCCCCATGTGGTCCGAACGTGTAGCTACGGAGCCACACACAAGTCTCCTGACACGCATTTGCAAATCAGCACACGCATTTGCGAGTCGTCCGCGGCAGGACTGTAGCAAACGTCACCTGTAAGAACACAGCCAATCAAAAGGTCCCGTTTTTACAGGTCGCCCATCTACGGATTTTTGTCCGCATTTAACCATGTGTATGTGCCAACAAATCATTGTACACATTTGCTGATATTTGTCATATATCTGTGACTTCAATCATGCATTGTAGATTGTTGTTACACATTTGTGACTGTGGTTATAGTTTCAGATTCTTGTTACGTATTTTTGGATTGATTTGCCACAATAAAGACCACATGTATAAAAGGCAAAATTTTGAAAGAAATTGTCGCTTACGGCCATACTACCCTGAGAACGCCCGATCTCTTCCGATCTCGGAAGCTAAGCAGGGTCGGGCCTGGTTAGTACTTGGATGGGAGACCGCCTGGGAATACCAGGTGCTGTAAGCTTTTGCACCGCAAAAAAAAATAAAAAACTTTGACAAATGTAAGCAAGTATGCGAGCTGCTTTTTTTATAAATTTCCACATATTCGCCTGACAGGCTGAGAGCACAAAATGCCAACATTCAGCGTCCCCTGCCTTTGGGTGTTGCTACAGTCTCGCCGTGGACGACTCGCAAATGCTTGTGGCAATTTGCAAATGCTTGTCTGGAGACTTGAGTGTGGCTCCGGAGCTCCACATTAAGACCAAAAGGGGACTCTCGTAGTCTACAGGTGTAGCAGACAGATGACCCGATCCGGTTGGGTTGGTGCAGTGAGTTTTACTAAATAAAAAGGTAATGAATCAATTTTAAAAAAATGGTGTTTACTGAATGCAATAAAGGGAAGTATAGTTAATGTGGCAATTAGCAGGTGTGGAGAAGCTTCATTCATTTTTTTTAGCTTCACTGGTTATATCATTGGTTCTTATTTTATTAGTTCCACTTTATTCTTCCATTTATTCCAATTTAATTTAAATAATGTCAAATAAATTGTACATGACCATGGGTGGATAGCAGTGAACGCCCCCCCATGTTATTGGTGGATATATTGGTGGTACGGGGCTGGAATAATATTAGTGCCCCCATGTGGTCCGAACGTGTAGCTACGGAGCCACACACAAGTCTCCTGACACGCATTTGCAAATCAGCACACGCATTTGCGAGTCGTCCGCGGCAGGACTGTAGCAAACGTCACCTGTAAGAACACAGCCAATCAAAAGGTCCCGTTTTTACAGGTCGCCCATCTACGGATTTTTGTCCGCATTTAACCATGTGTATGTGCCAACAAATCATTGTACACATTTGCTGATATTTGTCATATATCTGTGACTTCAATCATGCATTGTAGATTGTTGTTACACATTTGTGACTGTGGTTATAGTTTCAGATTCTTGTTACGTATTTTTGGATTGATTTGCCACAATAAAGACCACATGTATAAAAGGCAAAATTTTGAAAGGAATTGTCGCTTACGGCCATACTACCCTGAGAACGCCCGATCTCGTCCGATCTCGGAAGCTAAGCAGGGTCGGGCCTGGTTAGTACTTGGATGGGAGACCGCCTGGGAATACCAGGTGCTGTAAGCTTTTGCACCGCAAAAAAAAATTAAAAACTTTGACAAATGTAAGCAAGTATGCGAGCTGCTTTTTTTATAAATTTCCACATATTCGCCTGACAGGCTGAGAGCACAAAATGCCAACATTCAGCGTCCCCTGCCTTTGGGTGTTGCTACAGTCTCGCCGTGGACGACTCGCAAATGCTTGTGGCAATTTGCAAATGCTTGTCTGGAGACTTGAGTGTGGCTCCGGAGCTCCACATTAAGACCAAAAGGGGACTCTCGTAGTCTACAGGTGTAGCAGACAGATGACCCGATCCGGTTGGGTTGGTGCAGTGAGTTTTACTAAATAAAAAGGTAATGAATCAATTTTAAAAAAATGGTGTTTACTGAATGCAATAAAGGGAAGTATAGTTAATGTGGCAATTAGCAGGTGTGGAGAAGCTTCATTCATTTTTTTTAGCTTCACTGGTTATATCATTGGTTCTTATTTTATTAGTTCCACTTTATTCTTCCATTTATTCCAATTTAATTTAAATAATGTCAAATAAATTGTACATGACCATGGGTGGATAGCAGTGAACGCCCCCCCATGTTATTGGTGGATATATTGGTGGTACGGGGCTGGAATAATATTAGTGCCCCCATGTGGTCCGAACGTGTAGCTACGGAGCCACACACAAGTCTCCTGACACGCATTTGCAAATCAGCACACGCATTTGCGAGTCGTCCGCGGCAGGACTGTAGCAAACGTCACCTGTAAGAACACAGCCAATCAAAAGGTCCCGTTTTTACAGGTCGCCCATCTACGGATTTTTGTCCGCATTTAACCATGTGTATGTGCCAACAAATCATTGTACACATTTGCTGATATTTGTCATATATCTGTGACTTCAATCATGCATTGTAGATTGTTGTTACACATTTGTGACTGTGGTTATAGTTTCAGATTCTTGTTACGTATTTTTGGATTGATTTGCCACAATAAAGACCACATGTATAAAAGGCAAAATTTTGAAAGAAATTGTCGCTTACGGCCATACTACCCTGAGAACGCCCGATCTCGTCCGATCTCGGAAGCTAAGCAGGGTCGGGCCTGGTTAGTACTTGGATGGGAGACCGCCTGGGAATACCAGGTGCTGTAAGCTTTTGCACCGCAAAAAAAAATAAAAAACTTTGACAAATGTAAGCAAGTATGCGAGCTGCTTTTTTTATAAATTTCCACATATTCGCCTGACAGGCTGAGAGCACAAAATGCCAACATTCAGCGTCCCCTGCCTTTGGGTGTTGCTACAGTCTCGCCGTGGACGACTCGCAAATGCTTGTGGCAATTTGCAAATGCTTGTCTGGAGACTTGAGTGTGGCTCCGGAGCTCCACATTAAGACCAAAAGGGGACTCTCGTAGTCTACAGGTGTAGCAGACAGATGACCCGATCCGGTTGGGTTGGTGCAGTGAGTTTTACTAAATAAAAAGGTAATGAATCAATTTTAAAAAAATGGTGTTTACTGAATGCAATAAAGGGAAGTATAGTTAATGTGGCAATTAGCAGGTGTGGAGAAGCTTCATTCATTTTTTTTAGCTTCACTGGTTATATCATTGGTTCTTATTTTATTAGTTCCACTTTATTCTTCCATTTATTCCAATTTAATTTAAATAATGTCAAATAAATTGTACATGACCATGGGTGGATAGCAGTGAACGCCCCCCCATGTTATTGGTGGATATATTGGTGGTACGGGGCTGGAATAATATTAGTGCCCCCATGTGGTCCGAACGTGTAGCTACGGAGCCACACACAAGTCTCCTGACACGCATTTGCAAATCAGCACACGCATTTGCGAGTCGTCCGCGGCAGGACTGTAGCAAACGTCACCTGTAAGAACACAGCCAATCAAAAGGTCCCGTTTTTACAGGTCGCCCATCTACGGATTTTTGTCCGCATTTAACCATGTGTATGTGCCAACAAATCATTGTACACATTTGCTGATATTTGTCATATATCTGTGACTTCAATCATGCATTGTAGATTGTTGTTACACATTTGTGACTGTGGTTATAGTTTCAGATTCTTGTTACGTATTTTTGGATTGATTTGCCACAATAAAGACCACATGTATAAAAGGCAAAATTTTGAAAGAAATTGTCGCTTACGGCCATACTACCCTGAGAACGCCCGATCTCGTCCGATCTCGGAAGCTAAGCAGGGTCGGGCCTGGTTAGTACTTGGATGGGAGACCGCCTGGGAATACCAGGTGCTGTAAGCTTTTGCACCGCAAAAAAAAATAAAAAACTTTGACAAATGTAAGCAAGTATGCGAGCTGCTTTTTTTAAAAATTTCCACATATTCGCCTGACAGGCTGAGAGCACAAAATGCCAACATTCAGCGTCCCCTGCCTTTGGGTGTTGCTACAGTCTCGCCGTGGACGACTCGCAAATGCTTGTGGCAATTTGCAAATGCTTGTCTGGAGACTTGAGTGTGGCTCCGGAGCTCCACATTAAGACCAAAAGGGGACTCTCGTAGTCTACAGGTGTAGCAGACAGATGACCCGATCCGGTTGGGTTGGTGCAGTGAGTTTTACTAAATAAAAAGGTAATGAATCAATTTTAAAAAAATGGTGTTTACTGAATGCAATAAAGGGAAGTATAGTTAATGTGGCAATTAGCAGGTGTGGAGAAGCTTCATTCATTTTTTTTAGCTTCACTGGTTATATCATTGGTTCTTATTTTATTAGTTCCACTTTATTCTTCCATTTATTCCAATTTAATTTAAATAATGTCAAATAAATTGTACATGACCATGGGTGGATAGCAGTGAACGCCCCCCCATGTTATTGGTGGATATATTGGTGGTACGGGGCTGGAATAATATTAGTGCCCCCATGTGGTCCGAACGTGTAGCTACGGAGCCACACACAAGTCTCCTGACACGCATTTGCAAATCAGCACACGCATTTGCGAGTCGTCCGCGGCAGGACTGTAGCAAACGTCACCTGTAAGAACACAGCCAATCAAAAGGTCCCGTTTTTACAGGTCGCCCATCTACGGATTTTTGTCCGCATTTAACCATGTGTATGTGCCAACAAATCATTGTACACATTTGCTGATATTTGTCATATATCTGTGACTTCAATCATGCATTGTAGATTGTTGTTACACATTTGTGACTGTGGTTAAAGTTTCAGATTCTTGTTACGTATTTTTGGATTGAAGTATTTGCCACAATAAAGACCACATGTATAAAAGGCAAAATTTTGAAAGGAATTGTCGCTTACGGCCATACTACCCTGAGAACGCCCGATCTCGTCCGATCTCGGAAGCTAAGCAGGGTCGGGCCTGGTTAGTACTTGGATGGGAGACCGCCTGGGAATACCAGGTGCTGTAAGCTTTTGCACCGCAAAAAAAAATTAAAAACTTTGACAAATGTAAGCAAGTATGCGAGCTGCTTTTTTTATAAATTTCCACATATTCGCCTGACAGGCTGAGAGCACAAAATGCCAACATTCAGCGTCCCCTGCCTTTGGGTGTTGCTACAGTCTCGCCGTGGACGACTCGCAAATGCTTGTGGCAATTTGCAAATGCTTGTCTGGAGACTTGAGTGTGGCTCCGGAGCTCCACATTAAGACCAAAAGGGGACTCTCGTAGTCTACAGGTGTAGCAGACAGATGACCCGATCCGGTTGGGTTGGTGCAGTGAGTTTTACTAAATAAAAAGGTAATGAATCAATTTTAAAAAAATGGTGTTTACTGAATGCAATAAAGGGAAGTATAGTTAATGTGGCAATTAGCAGGTGTGGAGAAGCTTCATTCATTTTTTTTAGCTTCACTGGTTATATCATTGGTTCTTATTTTATTAGTTCCACTTTATTCTTCCATTTATTCCAATTTAATTTAAATAATGTCAAATAAATTGTACATGACCATGGGTGGATAGCAGTGAACGCCCCCCCATGTTATTGGTGTATATATTGGTGGTACGGGGCTGGAATAATATTAGTGCCCCCATGTGGTCCGAACGTGTAGCTACGGAGCCACACACAAGTCTCCTGACACGCATTTGCAAATCAGCACACGCATTTGCGAGTCGTCCGCGGCAGGACTGTAGCAAACGTCACCTGTAAGAACACAGCCAATCAAAAGGTCCCGTTTTTACAGGTCGCCCATCTACGGATTTTTGTCCGCATTTAACCATGTGTATGTGCCAACAAATCATTGTACACATTTGCTGATATTTGTCATATATCTGTGACTTCAATCATGCATTGTAGATTGTTGTTACACATTTGTGACTGTGGTTATAGTTTCAGATTCTTGTTACGTATTTTTGGATTGATTTGCCACAATAAAGACCACATGTATAAAAGGCAAAATTTTGAAAGAAATTGTCGCTTACGGCCATACTACCCTGAGAACGCCCGATCTCGTCCGATCTCGGAAGCTAAGCAGGGTCGGGCCTGGTTAGTACTTGGATGGGAGACCGCCTGGGAATACCAGGTGCTGTAAGCTTTTGCACCGCAAAAAAAAATTAAAAACTTTGACAAATGTAAGCAAGTATGCGAGCTGCTTTTTTTTATAAATTTCCACATATTCGCCTGACAGGCTGAGAGCACAAAATGCCAACATTCAGCGTCCCCTGCCTTTGGGTGTTGCTACAGTCTCGCCGTGGACGACTCGCAAATGCTTGTGGCAATTTGCAAATGCTTGTCTGGAGACTTGAGTGTGGCTCCGGAGCTCCACATTAAGACCAAAAGGGGACTCTCCTAGTCTACAGGTGTAGCAGACAGATGACCCGATCCGGTTGGGTTGGTGCAGTGAGTTTTACTAAATAAAAAGGTAATGAATCAATTTAAAAAAAATGGTGTTTACTGAATGCAATAAAGGGAAGTATAGTTAATGTGGCAATTAGCAGGTGTGGAGAAGCTTCATTCATTTTTTTTAGCTTCACTGGTTATATCATTGGTTCTTATTTTATTAGTTCCACTTTATTCTTCCATTTATTCCAATTTAATTTAAATAATGTCAAATAAATTGTACATGACCATGGGTGGATAGCAGTGAACGCCCCCCCATGTTATTGGTGGATATATTGGTGGTACGGGGCTGGAATAATATTAGTGCCCCCATGTGGTCCGAACGTGTAGCTACGGAGCCACACACAAGTCTCCTGACACGCATTTGCAAATCAGCACACGCATTTGCGAGTCGTCCGCGGCAGGACTGTAGCAAACGTCACCTGTAAGAACACAGCCAATCAAAAGGTCCCGTTTTTACAGGTCGCCCATCTACGGATTTTTGTCCGCATTTAACCATGTGTATGTGCCAACAAATCATTGTACACATTTGCTGATATTTGTCATATATCTGTGACTTCAATCATGCATTGTAGATTGTTGTTACACATTTGTGACTGTGGTTATAGTTTCAGATTCTTGTTACGTATTTTTGGATTGATTTGCCACAATAAAGACCACATGTATAAAAGGCAAAATTTTGAAAGAAATTGTCGCTTACGGCCATACTACCCTGAGAACGCCCGATCTCGTCCGATCTCGGAAGCTAAGCAGGGTCGGGCCTGGTTAGTACTTGGATGGGAGACCGCCTGGGAATACCAGGTGCTGTAAGCTTTTGCACCGCAAAAAAAAATAAAAAACTTTGACAAATGTAAGCAAGTATGCGAGCTGCTTTTTTTATAAATTTCCACATATTCGCCTGACAGGCTGAGAGCACAAAATGCCAACATTCAGCGTCCCCTGCCTTTGGGTGTTGCTACAGTCTCGCCGTGGACGACTCGCAAATGCTTGTGGCAATTTGCAAATGCTTGTCTGGAGACTTGAGTGTGGCTCCGGAGCTCCACATTAAGACCAAAAGGGGACTCTCGTAGTCTACAGGTGTAACAGACAGATGACCCGATCCGGTTGGGTTGGTGCAGTGAGTTTTACTAAATAAAAAGGTAATGAATCAATTTTAAAAAAATGGTGTTTACTGAATGCAATAAAGGGAAGTATAGTTAATGTGGCAATTAGCAGGTGTGGAGAAGCTTCATTCATTTTTTTTAGCTTCACTGGTTATATCATTGGTTCTTATTTTATTAGTTCCACTTTATTCTTCCATTTATTCCAATTTAATTTAAATAATGTCAAATAAATTGTACATGACCATGGGTGGATAGCAGTGAACGCCCCCCCATGTTATTGGTGGATATATTGGTGGTACGGGGCTGGAATAATATTAGTGCCCCCATGTGGTCCGAACGTGTAGCTACGGAGCCACACACAAGTCTCCTGACACGCATTTGCAAATCAGCACACGCATTTGCGAGTCGTCCGCGGCAGGACTGTAGCAAACGTCACCTGTAAGAACACAGCCAATCAAAAGGTCCCGTTTTTACAGGTCGCCCATCTACGGATTTTTGTCCGCATTTAACCATGTGTATGTGCCAACAAATCATTGTACACATTTGCTGATATTTGTCATATATCTGTGACTTCAATCATGCATTGTAGATTGTTGTTACACATTTGTGACTGTGGTTATAGTTTCAGATTCTTGTTACGTATTTTTGGATTGATTTGCCACAATAAAGACCACATGTATAAAAGGCAAAATTTTGAAAGAAATTGTCGCTTACGGCCATACTACCCTGAGAACGCCCGATCTCGTCCGATCTCGGAAGCTAAGCAGGGTCGGGCCTGGTTAGTACTTGGATGGGAGACCGCCTGGGAATACCAGGTGCTGTAAGCTTTTGCACCGCAAAAAAAAATAAAAAACTTTGACAAATGTAAGCAAGTATGCGAGCTGCTTTTTTTATAAATTTCCACATATTCGCCTGACAGGCTGAGAGCACAAAATGCCAACATTCAGCGTCCCCTGCCTTTGGGTGTTGCTACAGTCTCGCCGTGGACGACTCGCAAATGCTTGTGGCAATTTGCAAATGCTTGTCTGGAGACTTGAGTGTGGCTCCGGAGCTCCACATTAAGACCAAAAGGGGACTCTCGTAGTCTACAGGTGTAGCAGACAGATGACCCGATCCGGTTGGGTTGGTGCAGTGAGTTTTACTAAATAAAAAGGTAATGAATCAATTTTTAAAAAATGGTGTTTACTGAATGCAATAAAGGGAAGTATAGTTAATGTGGCAATTAGCAGGTGTGGAGAAGCTTCATTCATTTTTTTTAGCTTCACTGGTTATATCATTGGTTCTTATTTTATTAGTTCCACTTTATTCTTCCATTTATTCCAATTTAATTTAAATAATGTCAAATAAATTGTACATGACCATGGGTGGATAGCAGTGAACGCCCCCCCATGTTATTGGTGGATATATTGGTGGTACGGGGCTGGAATAATATTAGTGCCCCCATGTGGTCCGAACGTGTAGCTACGGAGCCACACACAAGTCTCCTGACACGCATTTGCAAATCAGCACACGCATTTGCGAGTCGTCCGCGGCAGGACTGTAGCAAACGTCACCTGTAAGAACACAGCCAATCAAAAGGTCCCGTTTTTACAGGTCGCCCATCTACGGATTTTTGTCCGCATTTAACCATGTGTATGTGCCAACAAATCATTGTACACATTTGCTGATATTTGTCATATATCTGTGACTTCAATCATGCATTGTAGATTGTTGTTACACATTTGTGACTGTGGTTATAGTTTCAGATTCTTGTTACGTATTTTTGGATTGATTTGCCACAATAAAGACCACATGTATAAAAGGCAAAATTTTGAAAGAAATTGTCGCTTACGGCCATACTACCCTGAGAACGCCCGATCTCGTCCGATCTCGGAAGCTAAGCAGGGTCGGGCCTGGTTAGTACTTGGATGGGAGACCGCCTGGGAATACCAGGTGCTGTAAGCTTTTGCACCGCAAAAAAAAATAAAAAACTTTGACAAATGTAAGCAAGTATGCGAGCTGCTTTTTTTATAAATTTCCACATATTCGCCTGACAGGCTGAGAGCACAAAATGCCAACATTCAGCGTCCCCTGCCTTTGGGTGTTGCTACAGTCTCGCCGTGGACGACTCGCAAATGCTTGTGGCAATTTGCAAATGCTTGTCTGGAGACTTGAGTGTGGCTCCGGAGCTCCACATTAAGACCAAAAGGGGACTCTCGTAGTCTACAGGTGTAGCAGACAGATGACCCGATCCGGTTGGGTTGGTGCAGTGAGTTTTACTAAATAAAAAGGTAATGAATCAATTTTAAAAAAATGGTGTTTACTGAATGCAATAAAGGGAAGTATAGTTAATGTGGCAATTAGCAGGTGTGGAGAAGCTTCATTCATTTTTTTTAGCTTCACTGGTTATATCATTGGTTCTTATTTTATTAGTTCCACTTTATTCTTCCATTTATTCCAATTTAATTTAAATAATGTCAAATAAATTGTACATGACCATGGGTGGATAGCAGTGAACGCCCCCCCATGTTATTGGTGGATATATTGGTGGTACGGGGCTGGAATAATATTAGTGCCCCCATGTGGTCCGAACGTGTAGCTACGGAGCCACACACAAGTCTCCTGACACGCATTTGCAAATCAGCACACGCATTTGCGAGTCGTCCGCGGCAGGACTGTAGCAAACGTCACCTGTAAGAACACAGCCAATCAAAAGGTCCCGTTTTTACAGGTCGCCCATCTACGGATTTTTGTCCGCATTTAACCATGTGTATGTGCCAACAAATCATTGTACACATTTGCTGATATTTGTCATATATCTGTGACTTCAATCATGCATTGTAGATTGTTGTTACACATTTGTGACTGTGGTTATAGTTTCAGATTCTTGTTACGTATTTTTGGATTGATTTGCCACAATAAAGACCACATGTATAAAAGGCAAAATTTTGAAAGAAATTGTCGCTTACGGCCATACTACCCTGAGAACGCCCGATCTCGTCCGATCTCGGAAGCTAAGCAGGGTCGGGCCTGGTTAGTACTTGGATGGGAGACCGCCTGGGAATACCAGGTGCTGTAAGCTTTTGCACCGCAAAAAAAAATAAAAAACTTTGACAAATGTAAGCAAGTATGCGAGCTGCTTTTTTTATAAATTTCCACATATTCGCCTGACAGGCTGAGAGCACAAAATGCCAACATTCAGCGTCCCCTGCCTTTGGGTGTTGCTACAGTCTCGCCGTGGACGACTCGCAAATGCTTGTGGCAATTTGCAAATGCTTGTCTGGAGACTTGAGTGTGGCTCCGGAGCTCCACATTAAGACCAAAAGGGGACTCTCGTAGTCTACAGGTGTAGCAGACAGATGACCCGATCCGGTTGGGTTGGTGCAGTGAGTTTTACTAAATAAAAAGGTAATGAATCAATTTTAAAAAAATGGTGTTTACTGAATGCAATAAAGGGAAGTATAGTTAATGTGGCAATTAGCAGGTGTGGAGAAGCTTCATTCATTTTTTTTAGCTTCACTGGTTATATCATTGGTTCTTATTTTATTAGTTCCACTTTATTCTTCCATTTATTCCAATTTAATTTAAATAATGTCAAATAAATTGTACATGACCATGGGTGGATAGCAGTGAACGCCCCCCCATGTTATTGGTGGATATATTGGTGGTACGGGGCTGGAATAATATTAGTGCCCCCATGTGGTCCGAACGTGTAGCTACGGAGCCACACACAAGTCTCCTGACACGCATTTGCAAATCAGCACACGCATTTGCGAGTCGTCCGCGGCAGGACTGTAGCAAACGTCACCTGTAAGAACACAGCCAATCAAAAGGTCCCGTTTTTACAGGTCGCCCATCTACGGATTTTTGTCCGCATTTAACCATGTGTATGTGCCAACAAATCATTGTACACATTTGCTGATATTTGTCATATATCTGTGACTTCAATCATGCATTGTAGATTGTTGTTACACATTTGTGACTGTGGTTAAAGTTTCAGATTCTTGTTACGTATTTTTGGATTGAAGTATTTGCCACAATAAAGACCACATGTATAAAAGGCAAAATTTTGAAAGGAATTGTCGCTTACGGCCATACTACCCTGAGAACGCCCGATCTCGTCCGATCTCGGAAGCTAAGCAGGGTCGGGCCTGGTTAGTACTTGGATGGGAGACCGCCTGGGAATACCAGGTGCTGTAAGCTTTTGCACCGCAAAAAAAAATTAAAAACTTTGACAAATGTAAGCAAGTATGCGAGCTGCTTTTTTTATAAATTTCCACATATTCGCCTGACAGGCTGAGAGCACAAAATGCCAACATTCAGCGTCCCCTGCCTTTGGGTGTTGCTACAGTCTCGCCGTGGACGACTCGCAAATGCTTGTGGCAATTTGCAAATGCTTGTCTGGAGACTTGAGTGTGGCTCCGGAGCTCCACATTAAGACCAAAAGGGGACTCTCGTAGTCTACAGGTGTAGCAGACAGATGACCCGATCCGGTTGGGTTGGTGCAGTGAGTTTTACTAAATAAAAAGGTAATGAATCAATTTTAAAAAAATGGTGTTTACTGAATGCAATAAAGGGAAGTATAGTTAATGTGGCAATTAGCAGGTGTGGAGAAGCTTCATTCATTTTTTTTAGCTTCACTGGTTATATCATTGGTTCTTATTTTATTAGTTCCACTTTATTCTTCCATTTATTCCAATTTAATTTAAATAATGTCAAATAAATTGTACATGACCATGGGTGGATAGCAGTGAACGCCCCCCCATGTTATTGGTGGATATATTGGTGGTACGGGGCTGGAATAATATTAGTGCCCCCATGTGGTCCGAACGTGTAGCTACGGAGCCACACACAAGTCTCCTGACACGCATTTGCAAATCAGCACACGCATTTGCGAGTCGTCCGCGGCAGGACTGTAGCAAACGTCACCTGTAAGAACACAGCCAATCAAAAGGTCCCGTTTTTACAGGTCGCCCATCTACGGATTTTTGTCCGCATTTAACCATGTGTATGTGCCAACAAATCATTGTACACATTTGCTGATATTTGTCATATATCTGTGACTTCAATCATGCATTGTAGATTGTTGTTACACATTTGTGACTGTGGTTATAGTTTCAGATTCTTGTTACGTATTTTTGGATTGATTTGCCACAATAAAGACCACATGTATAAAAGGCAAAATTTTGAAAGAAATTGTCGCTTACGGCCATACTACCCTGAGAACGCCCGATCTCTTCCGATCTCGGAAGCTAAGCAGGGTCGGGCCTGGTTAGTACTTGGATGGGAGACCGCCTGGGAATACCAGGTGCTGTAAGCTTTTGCACCGCAAAAAAAAATAAAAAACTTTGACAAATGTAAGCAAGTATGCGAGCTGCTTTTTTTATAAATTTCCACATATTCGCCTGACAGGCTGAGAGCACAAAATGCCAACATTCAGCGTCCCCTGCCTTTGGGTGTTGCTACAGTCTCGCCGTGGACGACTCGCAAATGCTTGTGGCAATTTGCAAATGCTTGTCTGGAGACTTGAGTGTGGCTCCGGAGCTCCACATTAAGACCAAAAGGGGACTCTCGTAGTCTACAGGTGTAGCAGACAGATGACCCGATCCGGTTGGGTTGGTGCAGTGAGTTTTACTAAATAAAAAGGTAATGAATCAATTTTAAAAAAATGGTGTTTACTGAATGCAATAAAGGGAAGTATAGTTAATGTGGCAATTAGCAGGTGTGGAGAAGCTTCATTCATTTTTTTTAGCTTCACTGGTTATATCATTGGTTCTTATTTTATTAGTTCCACTTTATTCTTCCATTTATTCCAATTTAATTTAAATAATGTCAAATAAATTGTACATGACCATGGGTGGATAGCAGTGAACGCCCCCCCATGTTATTGGTGGATATATTGGTGGTACGGGGCTGGAATAATATTAGTGCCCCCATGTGGTCCGAACGTGTAGCTACGGAGCCACACACAAGTCTCCTGACACGCATTTGCAAATCAGCACACGCATTTGCGAGTCGTCCGCGGCAGGACTGTAGCAAACGTCACCTGTAAGAACACAGCCAATCAAAAGGTCCCGTTTTTACAGGTCGCCCATCTACGGATTTTTGTCCGCATTTAACCATGTGTATGTGCCAACAAATCATTGTACACATTTGCTGATATTTGTCATATATCTGTGACTTCAATCATGCATTGTAGATTGTTGTTACACATTTGTGACTGTGGTTAAAGTTTCAGATTCTTGTTACGTATTTTTGGATTGAAGTATTTGCCACAATAAAGACCACATGTATAAAAGGCAAAATTTTGAAAGGAATTGTCGCTTACGGCCATACTACCCTGAGAACGCCCGATCTCGTCCGATCTCGGAAGCTAAGCAGGGTCGGGCCTGGTTAGTACTTGGATGGGAGACCGCCTGGGAATACCAGGTGCTGTAAGCTTTTGCACCGCAAAAAAAAATTAAAAACTTTGACAAATGTAAGCAAGTATGCGAGCTGCTTTTTTTATAAATTTCCACATATTCGCCTGACAGGCTGAGAGCACAAAATGCCAACATTCAGCGTCCCCTGCCTTTGGGTGTTGCTACAGTCTCGCCGTGGACGACTCGCAAATGCTTGTGGCAATTTGCAAATGCTTGTCTGGAGACTTGAGTGTGGCTCCGGAGCTCCACATTAAGACCAAAAGGGGACTCTCGTAGTCTACAGGTGTAGCAGACAGATGACCCGATCCGGTTGGGTTGGTGCAGTGAGTTTTACTAAATAAAAAGGTAATGAATCAATTTTAAAAAAAATGGTGTTTACTGAATGCAATAAAGGGAAGTATAGTTAATGTGGCAATTAGCAGGTGTGGAGAAGCTTCATTCATTTTTTTTAGCTTCACTGGTTATATCATTGGTTCTTATTTTATTAGTTCCACTTTATTCTTCCATTTATTCCAATTTAATTTAAATAATGTCAAATAAATTGTACATGACCATGGGTGGATAGCAGTGAACGCCCCCCCATGTTATTGGTGGATATATTGGTGGTACGGGGCTGGAATAATATTAGTGCCCCCATGTGGTCCGAACGTGTAGCTACGGAGCCACACACAAGTCTCCTGACACGCATTTGCAAATCAGCACACGCATTTGCGAGTCGTCCGCGGCAGGACTGTAGCAAACGTCACCTGTAAGAACACAGCCAATCAAAAGGTCCCGTTTTTACAGGTCGCCCATCTACGGATTTTTGTCCGCATTTAACCATGTGTATGTGCCAACAAATCATTGTACACATTTGCTGATATTTGTCATATATCTGTGACTTCAATCATGCATTGTAGATTGTTGTTACACATTTGTGACTGTGGTTATAGTTTCAGATTCTTGTTACGTATTTTTGGATTGATTTGCCACAATAAAGACCACATGTATAAAAGGCAAAATTTTGAAAGAAATTGTCGCTTACGGCCATACTACCCTGAGAACGCCCGATCTCGTCCGATCTCGGAAGCTAAGCAGGGTCGGGCCTGGTTAGTACTTGGATGGGAGACCGCCTGGGAATACCAGGTGCTGTAAGCTTTTGCACCGCAAAAAAAAATAAAAAACTTTGACAAATGTAAGCAAGTATGCGAGCTGCTTTTTTTATAAATTTCCACATATTCGCCTGAC
This sequence comes from Idiotropiscis lumnitzeri, assembly GCF_059441095.1. Lineage (NCBI taxonomy): Eukaryota > Metazoa > Chordata > Actinopteri > Syngnathiformes > Syngnathidae > Idiotropiscis > Idiotropiscis lumnitzeri. The sequence continues at coordinate 20,982,024 of NC_142401.1, read as the reverse complement.
AGGCTGAGAGCACAAAATGCCAACATTCAGCGTCCCCTGCCTTTGGGTGTTGCTACAGTCTCGCCGTGGACGACTCGCAAATGCTTGTGGCAATTTGCAAATGCTTGTCTGGAGACTTGAGTGTGGCTCCGGAGCTCCACATTAAGACCAAAAGGGGACTCTCGTAGTCTACAGGTGTAGCAGACAGATGACCCGATCCGGTTGGGTTGGTGCAGTGAGTTTTACTAAATAAAAAGGTAATGAATCAATTTAAAAAAAATGGTGTTTACTGAATGCAATAAAGGGAAGTATAGTTAATGTGGCAATTAGCAGGTGTGGAGAAGCTTCATTCATTTTTTTTAGCTTCACTGGTTATATCATTGGTTCTTATTTTATTAGTTCCACTTTATTCTTCCATTTATTCCAATTTAATTTAAATAATGTCAAATAAATTGTACATGACCATGGGTGGATAGCAGTGAACGCCCCCCCATGTTATTGGTGGATATATTGGTGGTACGGGGCTGGAATAATATTAGTGCCCCCATGTGGTCCGAACGTGTAGCTACGGAGCCACACACAAGTCTCCTGACACGCATTTGCAAATCAGCACACGCATTTGCGAGTCGTCCGCGGCAGGACTGTAGCAAACGTCACCTGTAAGAACACAGCCAATCAAAAGGTCCCGTTTTTACAGGTCGCCCATCTACGGATTTTTGTCCGCATTTAACCATGTGTATGTGCCAACAAATCATTGTACACATTTGCTGATATTTGTCATATATCTGTGACTTCAATCATGCATTGTAGATTGTTGTTACACATTTGTGACTGTGGTTATAGTTTCAGATTCTTGTTACGTATTTTTGGATTGATTTGCCACAATAAAGACCACATGTATAAAAGGCAAAATTTTGAAAGAAATTGTCGCTTACGGCCATACTACCCTGAGAACGCCCGATCTCGTCCGATCTCGGAAGCTAAGCAGGGTCGGGCCTGGTTAGTACTTGGATGGGAGACCGCCTGGGAATACCAGGTGCTGTAAGCTTTTGCACCGCAAAAAAAAATAAAAAACTTTGACAAATGTAAGCAAGTATGCGAGCTGCTTTTTTTATAAATTTCCACATATTCGCCTGACAGGCTGAGAGCACAAAATGCCAACATTCAGCGTCCCCTGCCTTTGGGTGTTGCTACAGTCTCGCCGTGGACGACTCGCAAATGCTTGTGGCAATTTGCAAATGCTTGTCTGGAGACTTGAGTGTGGCTCCGGAGCTCCACATTAAGACCAAAAGGGGACTCTCGTAGTCTACAGGTGTAGCAGACAGATGACCCGATCCGGTTGGGTTGGTGCAGTGAGTTTTACTAAATAAAAAGGTAATGAATCAATTTTAAAAAAATGGTGTTTACTGAATGCAATAAAGGGAAGTATAGTTAATGTGGCAATTAGCAGGTGTGGAGAAGCTTCATTCATTTTTTTTAGCTTCACTGGTTATATCATTGGTTCTTATTTTATTAGTTCCACTTTATTCTTCCATTTATTCCAATTTAATTTAAATAATGTCAAATAAATTGTACATGACCATGGGTGGATAGCAGTGAACGCCCCCCCATGTTATTGGTGGATATATTGGTGGTACGGGGCTGGAATAATATTAGTGCCCCCATGTGGTCCGAACGTGTAGCTACGGAGCCACACACAAGTCTCCTGACACGCATTTGCAAATCAGCACACGCATTTGCGAGTCGTCCGCGGCAGGACTGTAGCAAACGTCACCTGTAAGAACACAGCCAATCAAAAGGTCCCGTTTTTACAGGTCGCCCATCTACGGATTTTTGTCCGCATTTAACCATGTGTATGTGCCAACAAATCATTGTACACATTTGCTGATATTTGTCATATATCTGTGACTTCAATCATGCATTGTAGATTGTTGTTACACATTTGTGACTGTGGTTAAAGTTTCAGATTCTTGTTACGTATTTTTGGATTGAAGTATTTGCCACAATAAAGACCACATGTATAAAAGGCAAAATTTTGAAAGGAATTGTCGCTTACGGCCATACTACCCTGAGAACGCCCGATCTCGTCCGATCTCGGAAGCTAAGCAGGGTCGGGCCTGGTTAGTACTTGGATGGGAGACCGCCTGGGAATACCAGGTGCTGTAAGCTTTTGCACCGCAAAAAAAAATTAAAAACTTTGACAAATGTAAGCAAGTATGCGAGCTGCTTTTTTTATAAATTTCCACATATTCGCCTGACAGGCTGAGAGCACAAAATGCCAACATTCAGCGTCCCCTGCCTTTGGGTGTTGCTACAGTCTCGCCGTGGACGACTCGCAAATGCTTGTGGCAATTTGCAAATGCTTGTCTGGAGACTTGAGTGTGGCTCCGGAGCTCCACATTAAGACCAAAAGGGGACTCTCGTAGTCTACAGGTGTAGCAGACAGATGACCCGATCCGGTTGGGTTGGTGCAGTGAGTTTTACTAAATAAAAAGGTAATGAATCAATTTTAAAAAAATGGTGTTTACTGAATGCAATAAAGGGAAGTATAGTTAATGTGGCAATTAGCAGGTGTGGAGAAGCTTCATTCATTTTTTTTAGCTTCACTGGTTATATCATTGGTTCTTATTTTATTAGTTCCACTTTATTCTTCCATTTATTCCAATTTAATTTAAATAATGTCAAATAAATTGTACATGACCATGGGTGGATAGCAGTGAACGCCCCCCCATGTTATTGGTGTATATATTGGTGGTACGGGGCTGGAATAATATTAGTGCCCCCATGTGGTCCGAACGTGTAGCTACGGAGCCACACACAAGTCTCCTGACACGCATTTGCAAATCAGCACACGCATTTGCGAGTCGTCCGCGGCAGGACTGTAGCAAACGTCACCTGTAAGAACACAGCCAATCAAAAGGTCCCGTTTTTACAGGTCGCCCATCTACGGATTTTTGTCCGCATTTAACCATGTGTATGTGCCAACAAATCATTGTACACATTTGCTGATATTTGTCATATATCTGTGACTTCAATCATGCATTGTAGATTGTTGTTACACATTTGTGACTGTGGTTATAGTTTCAGATTCTTGTTACGTATTTTTGGATTGATTTGCCACAATAAAGACCACATGTATAAAAGGCAAAATTTTGAAAGAAATTGTCGCTTACGGCCATACTACCCTGAGAACGCCCGATCTCGTCCGATCTCGGAAGCTAAGCAGGGTCGGGCCTGGTTAGTACTTGGATGGGAGACCGCCTGGGAATACCAGGTGCTGTAAGCTTTTGCACCGCAAAAAAAAATTAAAAACTTTGACAAATGTAAGCAAGTATGCGAGCTGCTTTTTTTTATAAATTTCCACATATTCGCCTGACAGGCTGAGAGCACAAAATGCCAACATTCAGCGTCCCCTGCCTTTGGGTGTTGCTACAGTCTCGCCGTGGACGACTCGCAAATGCTTGTGGCAATTTGCAAATGCTTGTCTGGAGACTTGAGTGTGGCTCCGGAGCTCCACATTAAGACCAAAAGGGGACTCTCCTAGTCTACAGGTGTAGCAGACAGATGACCCGATCCGGTTGGGTTGGTGCAGTGAGTTTTACTAAATAAAAAGGTAATGAATCAATTTAAAAAAAATGGTGTTTACTGAATGCAATAAAGGGAAGTATAGTTAATGTGGCAATTAGCAGGTGTGGAGAAGCTTCATTCATTTTTTTTAGCTTCACTGGTTATATCATTGGTTCTTATTTTATTAGTTCCACTTTATTCTTCCATTTATTCCAATTTAATTTAAATAATGTCAAATAAATTGTACATGACCATGGGTGGATAGCAGTGAACGCCCCCCCATGTTATTGGTGGATATATTGGTGGTACGGGGCTGGAATAATATTAGTGCCCCCATGTGGTCCGAACGTGTAGCTACGGAGCCACACACAAGTCTCCTGACACGCATTTGCAAATCAGCACACGCATTTGCGAGTCGTCCGCGGCAGGACTGTAGCAAACGTCACCTGTAAGAACACAGCCAATCAAAAGGTCCCGTTTTTACAGGTCGCCCATCTACGGATTTTTGTCCGCATTTAACCATGTGTATGTGCCAACAAATCATTGTACACATTTGCTGATATTTGTCATATATCTGTGACTTCAATCATGCATTGTAGATTGTTGTTACACATTTGTGACTGTGGTTATAGTTTCAGATTCTTGTTACGTATTTTTGGATTGATTTGCCACAATAAAGACCACATGTATAAAAGGCAAAATTTTGAAAGAAATTGTCGCTTACGGCCATACTACCCTGAGAACGCCCGATCTCGTCCGATCTCGGAAGCTAAGCAGGGTCGGGCCTGGTTAGTACTTGGATGGGAGACCGCCTGGGAATACCAGGTGCTGTAAGCTTTTGCACCGCAAAAAAAAATAAAAAACTTTGACAAATGTAAGCAAGTATGCGAGCTGCTTTTTTTATAAATTTCCACATATTCGCCTGACAGGCTGAGAGCACAAAATGCCAACATTCAGCGTCCCCTGCCTTTGGGTGTTGCTACAGTCTCGCCGTGGACGACTCGCAAATGCTTGTGGCAATTTGCAAATGCTTGTCTGGAGACTTGAGTGTGGCTCCGGAGCTCCACATTAAGACCAAAAGGGGACTCTCGTAGTCTACAGGTGTAACAGACAGATGACCCGATCCGGTTGGGTTGGTGCAGTGAGTTTTACTAAATAAAAAGGTAATGAATCAATTTTAAAAAAATGGTGTTTACTGAATGCAATAAAGGGAAGTATAGTTAATGTGGCAATTAGCAGGTGTGGAGAAGCTTCATTCATTTTTTTTAGCTTCACTGGTTATATCATTGGTTCTTATTTTATTAGTTCCACTTTATTCTTCCATTTATTCCAATTTAATTTAAATAATGTCAAATAAATTGTACATGACCATGGGTGGATAGCAGTGAACGCCCCCCCATGTTATTGGTGGATATATTGGTGGTACGGGGCTGGAATAATATTAGTGCCCCCATGTGGTCCGAACGTGTAGCTACGGAGCCACACACAAGTCTCCTGACACGCATTTGCAAATCAGCACACGCATTTGCGAGTCGTCCGCGGCAGGACTGTAGCAAACGTCACCTGTAAGAACACAGCCAATCAAAAGGTCCCGTTTTTACAGGTCGCCCATCTACGGATTTTTGTCCGCATTTAACCATGTGTATGTGCCAACAAATCATTGTACACATTTGCTGATATTTGTCATATATCTGTGACTTCAATCATGCATTGTAGATTGTTGTTACACATTTGTGACTGTGGTTATAGTTTCAGATTCTTGTTACGTATTTTTGGATTGATTTGCCACAATAAAGACCACATGTATAAAAGGCAAAATTTTGAAAGAAATTGTCGCTTACGGCCATACTACCCTGAGAACGCCCGATCTCGTCCGATCTCGGAAGCTAAGCAGGGTCGGGCCTGGTTAGTACTTGGATGGGAGACCGCCTGGGAATACCAGGTGCTGTAAGCTTTTGCACCGCAAAAAAAAATAAAAAACTTTGACAAATGTAAGCAAGTATGCGAGCTGCTTTTTTTATAAATTTCCACATATTCGCCTGACAGGCTGAGAGCACAAAATGCCAACATTCAGCGTCCCCTGCCTTTGGGTGTTGCTACAGTCTCGCCGTGGACGACTCGCAAATGCTTGTGGCAATTTGCAAATGCTTGTCTGGAGACTTGAGTGTGGCTCCGGAGCTCCACATTAAGACCAAAAGGGGACTCTCGTAGTCTACAGGTGTAGCAGACAGATGACCCGATCCGGTTGGGTTGGTGCAGTGAGTTTTACTAAATAAAAAGGTAATGAATCAATTTTAAAAAAATGGTGTTTACTGAATGCAATAAAGGGAAGTATAGTTAATGTGGCAATTAGCAGGTGTGGAGAAGCTTCATTCATTTTTTTTAGCTTCACTGGTTATATCATTGGTTCTTATTTTATTAGTTCCACTTTATTCTTCCATTTATTCCAATTTAATTTAAATAATGTCAAATAAATTGTACATGACCATGGGTGGATAGCAGTGAACGCCCCCCCATGTTATTGGTGGATATATTGGTGGTACGGGGCTGGAATAATATTAGTGCCCCCATGTGGTCCGAACGTGTAGCTACGGAGCCACACACAAGTCTCCTGACACGCATTTGCAAATCAGCACACGCATTTGCGAGTCGTCCGCGGCAGGACTGTAGCAAACGTCACCTGTAAGAACACAGCCAATCAAAAGGTCCCGTTTTTACAGGTCGCCCATCTACGGATTTTTGTCCGCATTTAACCATGTGTATGTGCCAACAAATCATTGTACACATTTGCTGATATTTGTCATATATCTGTGACTTCAATCATGCATTGTAGATTGTTGTTACACATTTGTGACTGTGGTTAAAGTTTCAGATTCTTGTTACGTATTTTTGGATTGAAGTATTTGCCACAATAAAGACCACATGTATAAAAGGCAAAATTTTGAAAGGAATTGTCGCTTACGGCCATACTACCCTGAGAACGCCCGATCTCGTCCGATCTCGGAAGCTAAGCAGGGTCGGGCCTGGTTAGTACTTGGATGGGAGACCGCCTGGGAATACCAGGTGCTGTAAGCTTTTGCACCGCAAAAAAAAATTAAAAACTTTGACAAATGTAAGCAAGTATGCGAGCTGCTTTTTTTATAAATTTCCACATATTCGCCTGACAGGCTGAGAGCACAAAATGCCAACATTCAGCGTCCCCTGCCTTTGGGTGTTGCTACAGTCTCGCCGTGGACGACTCGCAAATGCTTGTGGCAATTTGCAAATGCTTGTCTGGAGACTTGAGTGTGGCTCCGGAGCTCCACATTAAGACCAAAAGGGGACTCTCGTAGTCTACAGGTGTAGCAGACAGATGACCCGATCCGGTTGGGTTGGTGCAGTGAGTTTTACTAAATAAAAAGGTAATGAATCAATTTTTAAAAAATGGTGTTTACTGAATGCAATAAAGGGAAGTATAGTTAATGTGGCAATTAGCAGGTGTGGAGAAGCTTCATTCATTTTTTTTAGCTTCACTGGTTATATCATTGGTTCTTATTTTATTAGTTCCACTTTATTCTTCCATTTATTCCAATTTAATTTAAATAATGTCAAATAAATTGTACATGACCATGGGTGGATAGCAGTGAACGCCCCCCCATGTTATTGGTGTATATATTGGTGGTACGGGGCTGGAATAATATTAGTGCCCCCATGTGGTCCGAACGTGTAGCTACGGAGCCACACACAAGTCTCCTGACACGCATTTGCAAATCAGCACACGCATTTGCGAGTCGTCCGCGGCAGGACTGTAGCAAACGTCACCTGTAAGAACACAGCCAATCAAAAGGTCCCGTTTTTACAGGTCGCCCATCTACGGATTTTTGTCCGCATTTAACCATGTGTATGTGCCAACAAATCATTGTACACATTTGCTGATATTTGTCATATATCTGTGACTTCAATCATGCATTGTAGATTGTTGTTACACATTTGTGACTGTGGTTATAGTTTCAGATTCTTGTTACGTATTTTTGGATTGATTTGCCACAATAAAGACCACATGTATAAAAGGCAAAATTTTGAAAGGAATTGTCGCTTACGGCCATACTACCCTGAGAACGCCCGATCTCGTCCGATCTCGGAAGCTAAGCAGGGTCGGGCCTGGTTAGTACTTGGATGGGAGACCGCCTGGGAATACCAGGTGCTGTAAGCTTTTGCACCGCAAAAAAAAATAAAAAACTTTGACAAATGTAAGCAAGTATGCGAGCTGCTTTTTTTATAAATTTCCACATATTCGCCTGACAGGCTGAGAGCACAAAATGCCAACATTCAGCGTCCCCTGCCTTTGGGTGTTGCTACAGTCTCGCCGTGGACGACTCGCAAATGCTTGTGGCAATTTGCAAATGCTTGTCTGGAGACTTGAGTGTGGCTCCGGAGCTCCACATTAAGACCAAAAGGGGACTCTCGTAGTCTACAGGTGTAGCAGACAGATGACCCGATCCGGTTGGGTTGGTGCAGTGAGTTTTACTAAATAAAAAGGTAATGAATCAATTTTAAAAAAATGGTGTTTACTGAATGCAATAAAGGGAAGTATAGTTAATGTGGCAATTAGCAGGTGTGGAGAAGCTTCATTCATTTTTTTTAGCTTCACTGGTTATATCATTGGTTCTTATTTTATTAGTTCCACTTTATTCTTCCATTTATTCCAATTTAATTTAAATAATGTCAAATAAATTGTACATGACCATGGGTGGATAGCAGTGAACGCCCCCCCATGTTATTGGTGGATATATTGGTGGTACGGGGCTGGAATAATATTAGTGCCCCCATGTGGTCCGAACGTGTAGCTACGGAGCCACACACAAGTCTCCTGACACGCATTTGCAAATCAGCACACGCATTTGCGAGTCGTCCGCGGCAGGACTGTAGCAAACGTCACCTGTAAGAACACAGCCAATCAAAAGGTCCCGTTTTTACAGGTCGCCCATCTACGGATTTTTGTCCGCATTTAACCATGTGTATGTGCCAACAAATCATTGTACACATTTGCTGATATTTGTCATATATCTGTGACTTCAATCATGCATTGTAGATTGTTGTTACACATTTGTGACTGTGGTTATAGTTTCAGATTCTTGTTACGTATTTTTGGATTGATTTGCCACAATAAAGACCACATGTATAAAAGGCAAAATTTTGAAAGAAATTGTCGCTTACGGCCATACTACCCTGAGAACGCCCGATCTCGTCCGATCTCGGAAGCTAAGCAGGGTCGGGCCTGGTTAGTACTTGGATGGGAGACCGCCTGGGAATACCAGGTGCTGTAAGCTTTTGCACCGCAAAAAAAAATAAAAAACTTTGACAAATGTAAGCAAGTATGCGAGCTGCTTTTTTTATAAATTTCCACATATTCGCCTGACAGGCTGAGAGCACAAAATGCCAACATTCAGCGTCCCCTGCCTTTGGGTGTTGCTACAGTCTCGCCGTGGACGACTCGCAAATGCTTGTGGCAATTTGCAAATGCTTGTCTGGAGACTTGAGTGTGGCTCCGGAGCTCCACATTAAGACCAAAAGGGGACTCTCGTAGTCTACAGGTGTAGCAGACAGATGACCCGATCCGGTTGGGTTGGTGCAGTGAGTTTTACTAAATAAAAAGGTAATGAATCAATTTTAAAAAAATGGTGTTTACTGAATGCAATAAAGGGAAGTATAGTTAATGTGGCAATTAGCAGGTGTGGAGAAGCTTCATTCATTTTTTTTAGCTTCACTGGTTATATCATTGGTTCTTATTTTATTAGTTCCACTTTATTCTTCCATTTATTCCAATTTAATTTAAATAATGTCAAATAAATTGTACATGACCATGGGTGGATAGCAGTGAACGCCCCCCCATGTTATTGGTGGATATATTGGTGGTACGGGGCTGGAATAATATTAGTGCCCCCATGTGGTCCGAACGTGTAGCTACGGAGCCACACACAAGTCTCCTGACACGCATTTGCAAATCAGCACACGCATTTGCGAGTCGTCCGCGGCAGGACTGTAGCAAACGTCACCTGTAAGAACACAGCCAATCAAAAGGTCCCGTTTTTACAGGTCGCCCATCTACGGATTTTTGTCCGCATTTAACCATGTGTATGTGCCAACAAATCATTGTACACATTTGCTGATATTTGTCATATATCTGTGACTTCAATCATGCATTGTAGATTGTTGTTACACATTTGTGACTGTGGTTATAGTTTCAGATTCTTGTTACGTATTTTTGGATTGATTTGCCACAATAAAGACCACATGTATAAAAGGCAAAATTTTGAAAGGAATTGTCGCTTACGGCCATACTACCCTGAGAACGCCCGATCTCGTCCGATCTCGGAAGCTAAGCAGGGTCGGGCCTGGTTAGTACTTGGATGGGAGACCGCCTGGGAATACCAGGTGCTGTAAGCTTTTGCACCGCAAAAAAAAATTAAAAACTTTGACAAATGTAAGCAAGTATGCGAGCTGCTTTTTTTATAAATTTCCACATATTCGCCTGACAGGCTGAGAGCACAAAATGCCAACATTCAGCGTCCCCTGCCTTTGGGTGTTGCTACAGTCTCGCCGTGGACGACTCGCAAATGCTTGTGGCAATTTGCAAATGCTTGTCTGGAGACTTGAGTGTGGCTCCGGAGCTCCACATTAAGACCAAAAGGGGACTCTCGTAGTCTACAGGTGTAGCAGACAGATGACCCGATCCGGTTGGGTTGGTGCAGTGAGTTTTACTAAATAAAAAGGTAATGAATCAATTTTAAAAAAATGGTGTTTACTGAATGCAATAAAGGGAAGTATAGTTAATGTGGCAATTAGCAGGTGTGGAGAAGCTTCATTCATTTTTTTTAGCTTCACTGGTTATATCATTGGTTCTTATTTTATTAGTTCCACTTTATTCTTCCATTTATTCCAATTTAATTTAAATAATGTCAAATAAATTGTACATGACCATGGGTGGATAGCAGTGAACGCCCCCCCATGTTATTGGTGGATATATTGGTGGTACGGGGCTGGAATAATATTAGTGCCCCCATGTGGTCCGAACGTGTAGCTACGGAGCCACACACAAGTCTCCTGACACGCATTTGCAAATCAGCACACGCATTTGCGAGTCGTCCGCGGCAGGACTGTAGCAAACGTCACCTGTAAGAACACAGCCAATCAAAAGGTCCCGTTTTTACAGGTCGCCCATCTACGGATTTTTGTCCGCATTTAACCATGTGTATGTGCCAACAAATCATTGTACACATTTGCTGATATTTGTCATATATCTGTGACTTCAATCATGCATTGTAGATTGTTGTTACACATTTGTGACTGTGGTTAAAGTTTCAGATTCTTGTTACGTATTTTTGGATTGAAGTATTTGCCACAATAAAGACCACATGTATAAAAGGCAAAATTTTGAAAGGAATTGTCGCTTACGGCCATACTACCCTGAGAACGCCCGATCTCGTCCGATCTCGGAAGCTAAGCAGGGTCGGGCCTGGTTAGTACTTGGATGGGAGACCGCCTGGGAATACCAGGTGCTGTAAGCTTTTGCACCGCAAAAAAAAATTAAAAACTTTGACAAATGTAAGCAAGTATGCGAGCTGCTTTTTTTATAAATTTCCACATATTCGCCTGACAGGCTGAGAGCACAAAATGCCAACATTCAGCGTCCCCTGCCTTTGGGTGTTGCTACAGTCTCGCCGTGGACGACTCGCAAATGCTTGTGGCAATTTGCAAATGCTTGTCTGGAGACTTGAGTGTGGCTCCGGAGCTCCACATTAAGACCAAAAGGGGACTCTCGTAGTCTACAGGTGTAGCAGACAGATGACCCGATCCGGTTGGGTTGGTGCAGTGAGTTTTACTAAATAAAAAGGTAATGAATCAATTTTTAAAAAATGGTGTTTACTGAATGCAATAAAGGGAAGTATAGTTAATGTGGCAATTAGCAGGTGTGGAGAAGCTTCATTCATTTTTTTTAGCTTCACTGGTTATATCATTGGTTCTTATTTTATTAGTTCCACTTTATTCTTCCATTTATTCCAATTTAATTTAAATAATGTCAAATAAATTGTACATGACCATGGGTGGATAGCAGTGAACGCCCCCCCATGTTATTGGTGTATATATTGGTGGTACGGGGCTGGAATAATATTAGTGCCCCCATGTGGTCCGAACGTGTAGCTACGGAGCCACACACAAGTCTCCTGACACGCATTTGCAAATCAGCACACGCATTTGCGAGTCGTCCGCGGCAGGACTGTAGCAAACGTCACCTGTAAGAACACAGCCAATCAAAAGGTCCCGTTTTTACAGGTCGCCCATCTACGGATTTTTGTCCGCATTTAACCATGTGTATGTGCCAACAAATCATTGTACACATTTGCTGATATTTGTCATATATCTGTGACTTCAATCATGCATTGTAGATTGTTGTTACACATTTGTGACTGTGGTTATAGTTTCAGATTCTTGTTACGTATTTTTGGATTGATTTGCCACAATAAAGACCACATGTATAAAAGGCAAAATTTTGAAAGGAATTGTCGCTTACGGCCATACTACCCTGAGAACGCCCGATCTCGTCCGATCTCGGAAGCTAAGCAGGGTCGGGCCTGGTTAGTACTTGGATGGGAGACCGCCTGGGAATACCAGGTGCTGTAAGCTTTTGCACCGCAAAAAAAAATAAAAAACTTTGACAAATGTAAGCAAGTATGCGAGCTGCTTTTTTTATAAATTTCCACATATTCGCCTGACAGGCTGAGAGCACAAAATGCCAACATTCAGCGTCCCCTGCCTTTGGGTGTTGCTACAGTCTCGCCGTGGACGACTCGCAAATGCTTGTGGCAATTTGCAAATGCTTGTCTGGAGACTTGAGTGTGGCTCCGGAGCTCCACATTAAGACCAAAAGGGGACTCTCGTAGTCTACAGGTGTAGCAGACAGATGACCCGATCCGGTTGGGTTGGTGCAGTGAGTTTTACTAAATAAAAAGGTAATGAATCAATTTTAAAAAAATGGTGTTTACTGAATGCAATAAAGGGAAGTATAGTTAATGTGGCAATTAGCAGGTGTGGAGAAGCTTCATTCATTTTTTTTAGCTTCACTGGTTATATCATTGGTTCTTATTTTATTAGTTCCACTTTATTCTTCCATTTATTCCAATTTAATTTAAATAATGTCAAATAAATTGTACATGACCATGGGTGGATAGCAGTGAACGCCCCCCCATGTTATTGGTGGATATATTGGTGGTACGGGGCTGGAATAATATTAGTGCCCCCATGTGGTCCGAACGTGTAGCTACGGAGCCACACACAAGTCTCCTGACACGCATTTGCAAATCAGCACACGCATTTGCGAGTCGTCCGCGGCAGGACTGTAGCAAACGTCACCTGTAAGAACACAGCCAATCAAAAGGTCCCGTTTTTACAGGTCGCCCATCTACGGATTTTTGTCCGCATTTAACCATGTGTATGTGCCAACAAATCATTGTACACATTTGCTGATATTTGTCATATATCTGTGACTTCAATCATGCATTGTAGATTGTTGTTACACATTTGTGACTGTGGTTATAGTTTCAGATTCTTGTTACGTATTTTTGGATTGATTTGCCACAATAAAGACCACATGTATAAAAGGCAAAATTTTGAAAGAAATTGTCGCTTACGGCCATACTACCCTGAGAACGCCCGATCTCGTCCGATCTCGGAAGCTAAGCAGGGTCGGGCCTGGTTAGTACTTGGATGGGAGACCGCCTGGGAATACCAGGTGCTGTAAGCTTTTGCACCGCAAAAAAAAATAAAAAACTTTGACAAATGTAAGCAAGTATGCGAGCTGCTTTTTTTATAAATTTCCACATATTCGCCTGACAGGCTGAGAGCACAAAATGCCAACATTCAGCGTCCCCTGCCTTTGGGTGTTGCTACAGTCTCGCCGTGGACGACTCGCAAATGCTTGTGGCAATTTGCAAATGCTTGTCTGGAGACTTGAGTGTGGCTCCGGAGCTCCACATTAAGACCAAAAGGGGACTCTCGTAGTCTACAGGTGTAGCAGACAGATGACCCGATCCGGTTGGGTTGGTGCAGTGAGTTTTACTAAATAAAAAGGTAATGAATCAATTTTAAAAAAATGGTGTTTACTGAATGCAATAAAGGGAAGTATAGTTAATGTGGCAATTAGCAGGTGTGGAGAAGCTTCATTCATTTTTTTTAGCTTCACTGGTTATATCATTGGTTCTTATTTTATTAGTTCCACTTTATTCTTCCATTTATTCCAATTTAATTTAAATAATGTCAAATAAATTGTACATGACCATGGGTGGATAGCAGTGAACGCCCCCCCATGTTATTGGTGGATATATTGGTGGTACGGGGCTGGAATAATATTAGTGCCCCCATGTGGTCCGAACGTGTAGCTACGGAGCCACACACAAGTCTCCTGACACGCATTTGCAAATCAGCACACGCATTTGCGAGTCGTCCGCGGCAGGACTGTAGCAAACGTCACCTGTAAGAACACAGCCAATCAAAAGGTCCCGTTTTTACAGGTCGCCCATCTACGGATTTTTGTCCGCATTTAACCATGTGTATGTGCCAACAAATCATTGTACACATTTGCTGATATTTGTCATATATCTGTGACTTCAATCATGCATTGTAGATTGTTGTTACACATTTGTGACTGTGGTTATAGTTTCAGATTCTTGTTACGTATTTTTGGATTGATTTGCCACAATAAAGACCACATGTATAAAAGGCAAAATTTTGAAAGAAATTGTCGCTTACGGCCATACTACCCTGAGAACGCCCGATCTCGTCCGATCTCGGAAGCTAAGCAGGGTCGGGCCTGGTTAGTACTTGGATGGGAGACCGCCTGGGAATACCAGGTGCTGTAAGCTTTTGCACCGCAAAAAAAAATAAAAAACTTTGACAAATGTAAGCAAGTATGCGAGCTGCTTTTTTTATAAATTTCCACATATTCGCCTGACAGGCTGAGAGCACAAAATGCCAACATTCAGCGTCCCCTGCCTTTGGGTGTTGCTACAGTCTCGCCGTGGACGACTCGCAAATGCTTGTGGCAATTTGCAAATGCTTGTCTGGAGACTTGAGTGTGGCTCCGGAGCTCCACATTAAGACCAAAAGGGGACTCTCGTAGTCTACAGGTGTAGCAGACAGATGACCCGATCCGGTTGGGTTGGTGCAGTGAGTTTTACTAAATAAAAAGGTAATGAATCAATTTTAAAAAAATGGTGTTTACTGAATGCAATAAAGGGAAGTATAGTTAATGTGGCAATTAGCAGGTGTGGAGAAGCTTCATTCATTTTTTTTAGCTTCACTGGTTATATCATTGGTTCTTATTTTATTAGTTCCACTTTATTCTTCCATTTATTCCAATTTAATTTAAATAATGTCAAATAAATTGTACATGACCATGGGTGGATAGCAGTGAACGCCCCCCCATGTTATTGGTGGATATATTGGTGGTACGGGGCTGGAATAATATTAGTGCCCCCATGTGGTCCGAACGTGTAGCTACGGAGCCACACACAAGTCTCCTGACACGCATTTGCAAATCAGCACACGCATTTGCGAGTCGTCCGCGGCAGGACTGTAGCAAACGTCACCTGTAAGAACACAGCCAATCAAAAGGTCCCGTTTTTACAGGTCGCCCATCTACGGATTTTTGTCCGCATTTAACCATGTGTATGTGCCAACAAATCATTGTACACATTTGCTGATATTTGTCATATATCTGTGACTTCAATCATGCATTGTAGATTGTTGTTACACATTTGTGACTGTGGTTATAGTTTCAGATTCTTGTTACGTATTTTTGGATTGATTTGCCACAATAAAGACCACATGTATAAAAGGCAAAATTTTGAAAGAAATTGTCGCTTACGGCCATACTACCCTGAGAACGCCCGATCTCGTCCGATCTCGGAAGCTAAGCAGGGTCGGGCCTGGTTAGTACTTGGATGGGAGACCGCCTGGGAATACCAGGTGCTGTAAGCTTTTGCACCGCAAAAAAAAATAAAAAACTTTGACAAATGTAAGCAAGTATGCGAGCTGCTTTTTTTATAAATTTCCACATATTCGCCTGACAGGCTGAGAGCACAAAATGCCAACATTCAGCGTCCCCTGCCTTTGGGTGTTGCTACAGTCTCGCCGTGGACGACTCGCAAATGCTTGTGGCAATTTGCAAATGCTTGTCTGGAGACTTGAGTGTGGCTCCGGAGCTCCACATTAAGACCAAAAGGGGACTCTCGTAGTCTACAGGTGTAGCAGACAGATGACCCGATGCAGTCCGGTTGGGTTGGTGCAGTGAGTTTTACTAAATAAAAAGGTAATGAATCAATTTTTAAAAAATGGTGTTTACTGAATGCAATAAAGGGAAGTATAGTTAATGTGGCAATTAGCAGGTGTGGAGAAGCTTCATTCATTTTTTTTAGCTTCACTGGTTATATCATTGGTTCTTATTTTATTAGTTCCACTTTATTCTTCCATTTATTCCAATTTAATTTAAATAATGTCAAATAAATTGTACATGACCATGGGTGGATAGCAGTGAACGCCCCCCCATGTTATTGGTGGATATATTGGTGGTACGGGGCTGGAATAATATTAGTGCCCCCATGTGGTCCGAACGTGTAGCTACGGAGCCACACACAAGTCTCCTGACACGCATTTGCAAATCAGCACACGCATTTGCGAGTCGTCCGCGGCAGGACTGTAGCAAACGTCACCTGTAAGAACACAGCCAATCAAAAGGTCCCGTTTTTACAGGTCGCCCATCTACGGATTTTTGTCCGCATTTAACCATGTGTATGTGCCAACAAATCATTGTACACATTTGCTGATATTTGTCATATATCTGTGACTTCAATCATGCATTGTAGATTGTTGTTACACATTTGTGACTGTGGTTAAAGTTTCAGATTCTTGTTACGTATTTTTGGATTGAAGTATTTGCCACAATAAAGACCACATGTATAAAAGGCAAAATTTTGAAAGGAATTGTCGCTTACGGCCATACTACCCTGAGAACGCCCGATCTCGTCCGATCTCGGAAGCTAAGCAGGGTCGGGCCTGGTTAGTACTTGGATGGGAGACCGCCTGGGAATACCAGGTGCTGTAAGCTTTTGCACCGCAAAAAAAAATAAAAAACTTTGACAAATGTAAGCAAGTATGCGAGCTGCTTTTTTTATAAATTTCCACATATTCGCCTGACAGGCTGAGAGCACAAAATGCCAACATTCAGCGTCCCCTGCCTTTGGGTGTTGCTACAGTCTCGCCGTGGACGACTCGCAAATGCTTGTGGCAATTTGCAAATGCTTGTCTGGAGACTTGAGTGTGGCTCCGGAGCTCCACATTAAGACCAAAAGGGGACTCTCGTAGTCTACAGGTGTAGCAGACAGATGACCCGATCCGGTTGGGTTGGTGCAGTGAGTTTTACTAAATAAAAAGGTAATGAATCAATTTTAAAAAAATGGTGTTTACTGAATGCAATAAAGGGAAGTATAGTTAATGTGGCAATTAGCAGGTGTGGAGAAGCTTCATTCATTTTTTTTAGCTTCACTGGTTATATCATTGGTTCTTATTTTATTAGTTCCACTTTATTCTTCCATTTATTCCAATTTAATTTAAATAATGTCAAATAAATTGTACATGACCATGGGTGGATAGCAGTGAACGCCCCCCCATGTTATTGGTGGATATATTGGTGGTACGGGGCTGGAATAATATTAGTGCCCCCATGTGGTCCGAACGTGTAGCTACGGAGCCACACACAAGTCTCCTGACACGCATTTGCAAATCAGCACACGCATTTGCGAGTCGTCCGCGGCAGGACTGTAGCAAACGTCACCTGTAAGAACACAGCCAATCAAAAGGTCCCGTTTTTACAGGTCGCCCATCTACGGATTTTTGTCCGCATTTAACCATGTGTATGTGCCAACAAATCATTGTACACATTTGCTGATATTTGTCATATATCTGTGACTTCAATCATGCATTGTAGATTGTTGTTACACATTTGTGACTGTGGTTAAAGTTTCAGATTCTTGTTACGTATTTTTGGATTGATTTGCCACAATAAAGACCACATGTATAAAAGGCAAAATTTTGAAAGAAATTGTCGCTTACGGCCATACTACCCTGAGAACGCCCGATCTCGTCCGATCTCGGAAGCTAAGCAGGGTCGGGCCTGGTTAGTACTTGGATGGGAGACCGCCTGGGAATACCAGGTGCTGTAAGCTTTTGCACCGCAAAAAAAAATTAAAAACTTTGACAAATGTAAGCAAGTATGCGAGCTGCTTTTTTTATAAATTTCCACATATTCGCCTGACAGGCTGAGAGCACAAAATGCCAACATTCAGCGTCCCCTGCCTTTGGGTGTTGCTACAGTCTCGCCGTGGACGACTCGCAAATGCTTGTGGCAATTTGCAAATGCTTGTCTGGAGACTTGAGTGTGGCTCCGGAGCTCCACATTAAGACCAAAAGGGGACTCTCGTAGTCTACAGGTGTAGCAGACAGATGACCCGATCCGGTTGGGTTGGTGCAGTGAGTTTTACTAAATAAAAAGGTAATGAATCAATTTTTAAAAAATGGTGTTTACTGAATGCAATAAAGGGAAGTATAGTTAATGTGGCAATTAGCAGGTGTGGAGAAGCTTCATTCATTTTTTTTAGCTTCACTGGTTATATCATTGGTTCTTATTTTATTAGTTCCACTTTATTCTTCCATTTATTCCAATTTAATTTAAATAATGTCAAATAAATTGTACATGACCATGGGTGGATAGCAGTGAACGCCCCCCCATGTTATTGGTGTATATATTGGTGGTACGGGGCTGGAATAATATTAGTGCCCCCATGTGGTCCGAACGTGTAGCTACGGAGCCACACACAAGTCTCCTGACACGCATTTGCAAATCAGCACACGCATTTGCGAGTCGTCCGCGGCAGGACTGTAGCAAACGTCACCTGTAAGAACACAGCCAATCAAAAGGTCCCGTTTTTACAGGTCGCCCATCTACGGATTTTTGTCCGCATTTAACCATGTGTATGTGCCAACAAATCATTGTACACATTTGCTGATATTTGTCATATATCTGTGACTTCAATCATGCATTGTAGATTGTTGTTACACATTTGTGACTGTGGTTATAGTTTCAGATTCTTGTTACGTATTTTTGGATTGAAGTATTTGCCACAATAAAGACCACATGTATAAAAGGCAAAATTTTGAAAGGAATTGTCGCTTACGGCCATACTACCCTGAGAACGCCCGATCTCGTCCGATCTCGGAAGCTAAGCAGGGTCGGGCCTGGTTAGTACTTGGATGGGAGACCGCCTGGGAATACCAGGTGCTGTAAGCTTTTGCACCGCAAAAAAAAATAAAAAACTTTGACAAATGTAAGCAAGTATGCGAGCTGCTTTTTTTATAAATTTCCACATATTCGCCTGACAGGCTGAGAGCACAAAATGCCAACATTCAGCGTCCCCTGCCTTTGGGTGTTGCTACAGTCTCGCCGTGGACGACTCGCAAATGCTTGTGGCAATTTGCAAATGCTTGTCTGGAGACTTGAGTGTGGCTCCGGAGCTCCACATTAAGACCAAAAGGGGACTCTCGTAGTCTACAGGTGTAGCAGACAGATGACCCGATCCGGTTGGGTTGGTGCAGTGAGTTTTACTAAATAAAAAGGTAATGAATCAATTTTAAAAAAATGGTGTTTACTGAATGCAATAAAGGGAAGTATAGTTAATGTGGCAATTAGCAGGTGTGGAGAAGCTTCATTCATTTTTTTTAGCTTCACTGGTTATATCATTGGTTCTTATTTTATTAGTTCCACTTTATTCTTCCATTTATTCCAATTTAATTTAAATAATGTCAAATAAATTGTACATGACCATGGGTGGATAGCAGTGAACGCCCCCCCATGTTATTGGTGGATATATTGGTGGTACGGGGCTGGAATAATATTAGTGCCCCCATGTGGTCCGAACGTGTAGCTACGGAGCCACACACAAGTCTCCTGACACGCATTTGCAAATCAGCACACGCATTTGCGAGTCGTCCGCGGCAGGACTGTAGCAAACGTCACCTGTAAGAACACAGCCAATCAAAAGGTCCCGTTTTTACAGGTCGCCCATCTACGGATTTTTGTCCGCATTTAACCATGTGTATGTGCCAACAAATCATTGTACACATTTGCTGATATTTGTCATATATCTGTGACTTCAATCATGCATTGTAGATTGTTGTTACACATTTGTGACTGTGGTTATAGTTTCAGATTCTTGTTACGTATTTTTGGATTGATTTGCCACAATAAAGACCACATGTATAAAAGGCAAAATTTTGAAAGAAATTGTCGCTTACGGCCATACTACCCTGAGAACGCCCGATCTCGTCCGATCTCGGAAGCTAAGCAGGGTCGGGCCTGGTTAGTACTTGGATGGGAGACCGCCTGGGAATACCAGGTGCTGTAAGCTTTTGCACCGCAAAAAAAAATAAAAAACTTTGACAAATGTAAGCAAGTATGCGAGCTGCTTTTTTTATAAATTTCCACATATTCGCCTGACAGGCTGAGAGCACAAAATGCCAACATTCAGCGTCCCCTGCCTTTGGGTGTTGCTACAGTCTCGCCGTGGACGACTCGCAAATGCTTGTGGCAATTTGCAAATGCTTGTCTGGAGACTTGAGTGTGGCTCCGGAGCTCCACATTAAGACCAAAAGGGGACTCTCGTAGTCTACAGGTGTAGCAGACAGATGACCCGATCCGGTTGGGTTGGTGCAGTGAGTTTTACTAAATAAAAAGGTAATGAATCAATTTTAAAAAAATGGTGTTTACTGAATGCAATAAAGGGAAGTATAGTTAATGTGGCAATTAGCAGGTGTGGAGAAGCTTCATTCATTTTTTTTAGCTTCACTGGTTATATCATTGGTTCTTATTTTATTAGTTCCACTTTATTCTTCCATTTATTCCAATTTAATTTAAATAATGTCAAATAAATTGTACATGACCATGGGTGGATAGCAGTGAACGCCCCCCCATGTTATTGGTGGATATATTGGTGGTACGGGGCTGGAATAATATTAGTGCCCCCATGTGGTCCGAACGTGTAGCTACGGAGCCACACACAAGTCTCCTGACACGCATTTGCAAATCAGCACACGCATTTGCGAGTCGTCCGCGGCAGGACTGTAGCAAACGTCACCTGTAAGAACACAGCCAATCAAAAGGTCCCGTTTTTACAGGTCGCCCATCTACGGATTTTTGTCCGCATTTAACCATGTGTATGTGCCAACAAATCATTGTACACATTTGCTGATATTTGTCATATATCTGTGACTTCAATCATGCATTGTAGATTGTTGTTACACATTTGTGACTGTGGTTATAGTTTCAGATTCTTGTTACGTATTTTTGGATTGATTTGCCACAATAAAGACCACATGTATAAAAGGCAAAATTTTGAAAGAAATTGTCGCTTACGGCCATACTACCCTGAGAACGCCCGATCTCGTCCGATCTCGGAAGCTAAGCAGGGTCGGGCCTGGTTAGTACTTGGATGGGAGACCGCCTGGGAATACCAGGTGCTGTAAGCTTTTGCACCGCAAAAAAAAATAAAAAACTTTGACAAATGTAAGCAAGTATGCGAGCTGCTTTTTTTATAAATTTCCACATATTCGCCTGACAGGCTGAGAGCACAAAATGCCAACATTCAGCGTCCCCTGCCTTTGGGTGTTGCTACAGTCTCGCCGTGGACGACTCGCAAATGCTTGTGGCAATTTGCAAATGCTTGTCTGGAGACTTGAGTGTGGCTCCGGAGCTCCACATTAAGACCAAAAGGGGACTCTCGTAGTCTACAGGTGTAGCAGACAGATGACCCGATCCGGTTGGGTTGGTGCAGTGAGTTTTACTAAATAAAAAGGTAATGAATCAATTTTAAAAAAATGGTGTTTACTGAATGCAATAAAGGGAAGTATAGTTAATGTGGCAATTAGCAGGTGTGGAGAAGCTTCATTCATTTTTTTTAGCTTCACTGGTTATATCATTGGTTCTTATTTTATTAGTTCCACTTTATTCTTCCATTTATTCCAATTTAATTTAAATAATGTCAAATAAATTGTACATGACCATGGGTGGATAGCAGTGAACGCCCCCCCATGTTATTGGTGGATATATTGGTGGTACGGGGCTGGAATAATATTAGTGCCCCCATGTGGTCCGAACGTGTAGCTACGGAGCCACACACAAGTCTCCTGACACGCATTTGCAAA
Organism: Idiotropiscis lumnitzeri; assembly: GCF_059441095.1. NCBI lineage: Eukaryota > Metazoa > Chordata > Actinopteri > Syngnathiformes > Syngnathidae > Idiotropiscis > Idiotropiscis lumnitzeri. The sequence continues at coordinate 20,960,190 of NC_142401.1, read as the reverse complement.
TCAGCACACGCATTTGCGAGTCGTCCGCGGCAGGACTGTAGCAAACGTCACCTGTAAGAACACAGCCAATCAAAAGGTCCCGTTTTTACAGGTCGCCCATCTACGGATTTTTGTCCGCATTTAACCATGTGTATGTGCCAACAAATCATTGTACACATTTGCTGATATTTGTCATATATCTGTGACTTCAATCATGCATTGTAGATTGTTGTTACACATTTGTGACTGTGGTTAAAGTTTCAGATTCTTGTTACGTATTTTTGGATTGAAGTATTTGCCACAATAAAGACCACATGTATAAAAGGCAAAATTTTGAAAGGAATTGTCGCTTACGGCCATACTACCCTGAGAACGCCCGATCTCGTCCGATCTCGGAAGCTAAGCAGGGTCGGGCCTGGTTAGTACTTGGATGGGAGACCGCCTGGGAATACCAGGTGCTGTAAGCTTTTGCACCGCAAAAAAAAATTAAAAACTTTGACAAATGTAAGCAAGTATGCGAGCTGCTTTTTTTATAAATTTCCACATATTCGCCTGACAGGCTGAGAGCACAAAATGCCAACATTCAGCGTCCCCTGCCTTTGGGTGTTGCTACAGTCTCGCCGTGGACGACTCGCAAATGCTTGTGGCAATTTGCAAATGCTTGTCTGGAGACTTGAGTGTGGCTCCGGAGCTCCACATTAAGACCAAAAGGGGACTCTCGTAGTCTACAGGTGTAGCAGACAGATGACCCGATCCGGTTGGGTTGGTGCAGTGAGTTTTACTAAATAAAAAGGTAATGAATCAATTTTAAAAAAATGGTGTTTACTGAATGCAATAAAGGGAAGTATAGTTAATGTGGCAATTAGCAGGTGTGGAGAAGCTTCATTCATTTTTTTTAGCTTCACTGGTTATATCATTGGTTCTTATTTTATTAGTTCCACTTTATTCTTCCATTTATTCCAATTTAATTTAAATAATGTCAAATAAATTGTACATGACCATGGGTGGATAGCAGTGAACGCCCCCCCATGTTATTGGTGTATATATTGGTGGTACGGGGCTGGAATAATATTAGTGCCCCCATGTGGTCCGAACGTGTAGCTACGGAGCCACACACAAGTCTCCTGACACGCATTTGCAAATCAGCACACGCATTTGCGAGTCGTCCGCGGCAGGACTGTAGCAAACGTCACCTGTAAGAACACAGCCAATCAAAAGGTCCCGTTTTTACAGGTCGCCCATCTACGGATTTTTGTCCGCATTTAACCATGTGTATGTGCCAACAAATCATTGTACACATTTGCTGATATTTGTCATATATCTGTGACTTCAATCATGCATTGTAGATTGTTGTTACACATTTGTGACTGTGGTTATAGTTTCAGATTCTTGTTACGTATTTTTGGATTGATTTGCCACAATAAAGACCACATGTATAAAAGGCAAAATTTTGAAAGAAAGTGTCGCTTACGGCCATACTACCCTGAGAACGCCCGATCTCGTCCGATCTCGGAAGCTAAGCAGGGTCGGGCCTGGTTAGTACTTGGATGGGAGACCGCCTGGGAATACCAGGTGCTGTAAGCTTTTGCACCGCAAAAAAAAATTAAAAACTTTGACAAATGTAAGCAAGTATGCGAGCTGCTTTTTTTTATAAATTTCCACATATTCGCCTGACAGGCTGAGAGCACAAAATGCCAACATTCAGCGTCCCCTGCCTTTGGGTGTTGCTACAGTCTCGCCGTGGACGACTCGCAAATGCTTGTGGCAATTTGCAAATGCTTGTCTGGAGACTTGAGTGTGGCTCCGGAGCTCCACATTAAGACCAAAAGGGGACTCTCGTAGTCTACAGGTGTAGCAGACAGATGACCCGATCCGGTTGGGTTGGTGCAGTGAGTTTTACTAAATAAAAAGGTAATGAATCAATTTTAAAAAAATGGTGTTTACTGAATGCAATAAAGGGAAGTATAGTTAATGTGGCAATTAGCAGGTGTGGAGAAGCTTCATTCATTTTTTTTAGCTTCACTGGTTATATCATTGGTTCTTATTTTATTAGTTCCACTTTATTCTTCCATTTATTCCAATTTAATTTAAATAATGTCAAATAAATTGTACATGACCATGGGTGGATAGCAGTGAACGCCCCCCCATGTTATTGGTGGATATATTGGTGGTACGGGGCTGGAATAATATTAGTGCCCCCATGTGGTCCGAACGTGTAGCTACGGAGCCACACACAAGTCTCCTGACACGCATTTGCAAATCAGCACACGCATTTGCGAGTCGTCCGCGGCAGGACTGTAGCAAACGTCACCTGTAAGAACACAGCCAATCAAAAGGTCCCGTTTTTACAGGTCGCCCATCTACGGATTTTTGTCCGCATTTAACCATGTGTATGTGCCAACAAATCATTGTACACATTTGCTGATATTTGTCATATATCTGTGACTTCAATCATGCATTGTAGATTGTTGTTACACATTTGTGACTGTGGTTATAGTTTCAGATTCTTGTTACGTATTTTTGGATTGATTTGCCACAATAAAGACCACATGTATAAAAGGCAAAATTTTGAAAGAAATTGTCGCTTACGGCCATACTACCCTGAGAACGCCCGATCTCGTCCGATCTCGGAAGCTAAGCAGGGTCGGGCCTGGTTAGTACTTGGATGGGAGACCGCCTGGGAATACCAGGTGCTGTAAGCTTTTGCACCGCAAAAAAAAATAAAAAACTTTGACAAATGTAAGCAAGTATGCGAGCTGCTTTTTTTATAAATTTCCACATATTCGCCTGACAGGCTGAGAGCACAAAATGCCAACATTCAGCGTCCCCTGCCTTTGGGTGTTGCTACAGTCTCGCCGTGGACGACTCGCAAATGCTTGTGGCAATTTGCAAATGCTTGTCTGGAGACTTGAGTGTGGCTCCGGAGCTCCACATTAAGACCAAAAGGGGACTCTCGTAGTCTACAGGTGTAGCAGACAGATGACCCGATCCGGTTGGGTTGGTGCAGTGAGTTTTACTAAATAAAAAGGTAATGAATCAATTTTAAAAAAATGGTGTTTACTGAATGCAATAAAGGGAAGTATAGTTAATGTGGCAATTAGCAGGTGTGGAGAAGCTTCATTCATTTTTTTTAGCTTCACTGGTTATATCATTGGTTCTTATTTTATTAGTTCCACTTTATTCTTCCATTTATTCCAATTTAATTTAAATAATGTCAAATAAATTGTACATGACCATGGGTGGATAGCAGTGAACGCCCCCCCATGTTATTGGTGGATATATTGGTGGTACGGGGCTGGAATAATATTAGTGCCCCCATGTGGTCCGAACGTGTAGCTACGGAGCCACACACAAGTCTCCTGACACGCATTTGCAAATCAGCACACGCATTTGCGAGTCGTCCGCGGCAGGACTGTAGCAAACGTCACCTGTAAGAACACAGCCAATCAAAAGGTCCCGTTTTTACAGGTCGCCCATCTACGGATTTTTGTCCGCATTTAACCATGTGTATGTGCCAACAAATCATTGTACACATTTGCTGATATTTGTCATATATCTGTGACTTCAATCATGCATTGTAGATTGTTGTTACACATTTGTGACTGTGGTTAAAGTTTCAGATTCTTGTTACGTATTTTTGGATTGAAGTATTTGCCACAATAAAGACCACATGTATAAAAGGCAAAATTTTGAAAGGAATTGTCGCTTACGGCCATACTACCCTGAGAACGCCCGATCTCGTCCGATCTCGGAAGCTAAGCAGGGTCGGGCCTGGTTAGTACTTGGATGGGAGACCGCCTGGGAATACCAGGTGCTGTAAGCTTTTGCACCGCAAAAAAAAATTAAAAACTTTGACAAATGTAAGCAAGTATGCGAGCTGCTTTTTTTATAAATTTCCACATATTCGCCTGACAGGCTGAGAGCACAAAATGCCAACATTCAGCGTCCCCTGCCTTTGGGTGTTGCTACAGTCTCGCCGTGGACGACTCGCAAATGCTTGTGGCAATTTGCAAATGCTTGTCTGGAGACTTGAGTGTGGCTCCGGAGCTCCACATTAAGACCAAAAGGGGACTCTCGTAGTCTACAGGTGTAGCAGACAGATGACCCGATCCGGTTGGGTTGGTGCAGTGAGTTTTACTAAATAAAAAGGTAATGAATCAATTTTAAAAAAATGGTGTTTACTGAATGCAATAAAGGGAAGTATAGTTAATGTGGCAATTAGCAGGTGTGGAGAAGCTTCATTCATTTTTTTTAGCTTCACTGGTTATATCATTGGTTCTTATTTTATTAGTTCCACTTTATTCTTCCATTTATTCCAATTTAATTTAAATAATGTCAAATAAATTGTACATGACCATGGGTGGATAGCAGTGAACGCCCCCCCATGTTATTGGTGTATATATTGGTGGTACGGGGCTGGAATAATATTAGTGCCCCCATGTGGTCCGAACGTGTAGCTACGGAGCCACACACAAGTCTCCTGACACGCATTTGCAAATCAGCACACGCATTTGCGAGTCGTCCGCGGCAGGACTGTAGCAAACGTCACCTGTAAGAACACAGCCAATCAAAAGGTCCCGTTTTTACAGGTCGCCCATCTACGGATTTTTGTCCGCATTTAACCATGTGTATGTGCCAACAAATCATTGTACACATTTGCTGATATTTGTCATATATCTGTGACTTCAATCATGCATTGTAGATTGTTGTTACACATTTGTGACTGTGGTTATAGTTTCAGATTCTTGTTACGTATTTTTGGATTGATTTGCCACAATAAAGACCACATGTATAAAAGGCAAAATTTTGAAAGAAATTGTCGCTTACGGCCATACTACCCTGAGAACGCCCGATCTCG